>NC_135864.1:12098873-12221373 GCF_031162955.1 Sander vitreus
TATGTATGTATGTATATATATATCTGTATATATATAGATATATGTGTGTGTGTATGTATGTATGTATGTATGTATGTATGTATGTAAGATTGTGATGAATAGTTTTAGCCTTTTTGCTGTTTTCTATAGCATCTACCGGTTGGTACATATTACACTACATTTGCAGCATTTACTAACATACATTTATGTACATATTAGAGATGCACCGATTGACCGGCCGGTGACCGGAATTGGCCGATTTTCACGTCATCGGCCATAACCGGCGACCTGCCGGTCAGACTGACATATGCCGATTTTATGCGGGTCAAATGCACTCGGGCGCCGCATGATTTACATCGCGCAACAGCAACATCACACGTGCATATGCAGGGTTTCCGCTGTATGCATGTTGCATCGGCGCACTGCCGCTCAATCAGCTGTTTATGAAATGTCATAAAGTCGTAATTATACACGGCTCAAACAGTCAGCTGCTCTCACTCTCCTCTGAGGCTGAAAAACTAGAACATGAAAACCGCACTCACGCGGGTCCCGTGAAATATGACAGCTACAGTTTGTCGGAAAATAGCGTTGGGCACACTGACTTTGATGAGTTTATCAGACCCCAGATGAGACAAGAAGCTAACGTTAGCAAACGCTGTGTGGTCCCTCTGCCTCTGACGCCCTGCTGGCCGCTGTAGGAGACAAAAAAAAGTAAAAGAGACGCTGTATTCCTCCGACACGCTGTATTAACGTTACTGTTTAAAACACTTTCCAGGTTAGTGGGGGTGCATACCGCTTAAAACCAACATTAAAAACATAGTAATCTTTAAAGAGTTTAGTTTTGTTGTTAAACTGTGTGTAAAATGAGCGGTGACGTTAAATCATCTGTTTCAGGTAACGGCACTCTAGGGAAGCAGTCTATTTGCTGGATTGTTCCGAGGTAACCATCGGTAGCTAACGTTAGCAGATAAGCCTGTTGACAGCAACGGTAGTGTTCACATTTATGCACAATGACACATAAAGCAAACCTGCTAAAAAAGGAACTACACGCTGTTTAGGTAACGTTACTGTTGACGTTCAAACAGGCCTGTGTGTGTGTTTTGAGAAATATCTTTATACTGCAAGGCTATATTTATTTTATTTTTATTTGTTATTTATATATTATTGTATTGCCATTACCTGTTTCCCCTGTTTTCATACATACAGAAGTTTAGTTTGCTAAATATATCAATTTTTTTTTGTTGGATATTGGATGTGAAAAGAAGGAAATGGTTCTTCCATAACATTGCACTTTTCCCACACCAGGAGTAATTTATATAGTTGTATTTTATAGCGATCAATTATCTATTTAAAAAATGTTCTATGCAAAATGTAACATTTTCTATTAAAGAAAAGATAGAAAATAAATATTTGTGTGTGCTGTAAAGTGGTTAGAAAAAATGAAATCGGAATCAGCTAAAATCGGTATCGGCTGGCCTAACTCAAAGAAAATCGGAATCGGCCTAGAAAGTTGTAATCGGTGCATCTCTAGTACATATGTATGTTTTGGCAGATATTTAGAATATAAACCATTAGCTTCTGTTTGGGACAGAACATTAGCTCATTGTAATAACCGATCATGGCTGGAGCAGGTTACGCTAACAAAAGTCCCTCCAAATCATTTTCCTCTGGGTTTTAGTTTCTAGCCCTCACCTAAAGAGACATCAGTGACTCTAATGGCCTTCCAGCACTGTTTCCTTCATAGTCAGTCTCGATGTAGCAGAAGCAGGGTTCCATTTCCATGGTATTATCCTCTCCCCATGTAAAACCATGGCTCCTATCGAGGCCTAATCCCCAGCATGGGGAGAGAAGGGCAGGTATTTTAGATGTATTAGTTTTTCGCACAAAGCTAAAGAAAGCCCTAGGAATGCAGTTCATGCCATGCTGAGATCAGTATGTGCGCAATGCACACAGACAAAATAGGATTTCGGCTGGTTGAGTAAGAGTGCAAGGAAAGAGAGGGGAAAAGAGAGTTAAAAAGAAATACTGGGACTTGAAAAGCATTCCATTCTAGAAAGCTTTACTTCATTATCAACTGAATTTATTATTCCCTGGAGTAATACTAACATTAAACAGGGATTTTTTAATATGCCAGTCAGATGCGCTGCTGCTGGCCATTTGAGCTTTGGAGGAAATAGACACAGGAGTAAGCAAAGCGGCTCAAAAATTGGCTTGGGATTTTCTGCCCCTCTGAATTTAGTTATTCGACAGAAGAGGAGGGAGTGGTGTTTGCTGTTTTTTCAGTTTTATGATTATTGTCTGTTGCTTTTTGTTTTGTTCTGTGAACACTGGCCCAGCGCCATCTTTCTCTGGGTTCAATAAAAGCTTCCTTGAATGACATTATTCTTTGGCATAAAGCCAGACCAGGGCTGGGGAATCACACTTTTATTAGAAAACATGAATCTTGTCACCGGAATGCCTAAGGAATATTGATGGTAGTTGCCGTTCGGATGGCATTTACAGATAAAGTGGAGCTTAATATTCAAAATTATCATAGTGGTATCTATGACGTTCTTCAAGTAGCGCCTAGCCCTTATTGATTGGGTGCTGGTTTCAGAAAACGAAATAATTAATTAAAGCTACAGATCGATTTTTAAGATAACACATTTTGTGCTGCCTCTCCGGTGCCACAGCTTCTTGGATATGATGGATGTTAAGAGGATGGCTGTAAGAATATTCAGAGCCTCATGGATGGGTTAGTTAGGACAAAAGTTTTGTTCTTTGAAGTTGGCTGGAGCGATTTTTCTTTTCTTTTCTTAGCTTCTTAGCTCACTTGGCTGAACTATGTTGTATCATGGAAATGAATTCAATGGGTCCTTTCACAAACTAGATTCAGTGGACTTTGAATAATGGTTCTTCCTAAAATGAAGTCATATTGCATGCCATCATTTTGTATATCAGACAGGGGAGAGTGCTTTTGTCGCTCATTGTCATTTCCTTGATTCTCACCCCTGCAGTTGAACTTGTTATTAAACTATTCTCTTCTTGAAACATTTCTTTTTCCTTCTTAATCTGTCATTGATGGGTTTTGGTTTGTCCTTTTCATGTGCTCCAACTGACAAACCAAGCTTTTGAACACCCGTAATCTCCCTTTGATGAATTAGTTTGTCTTTTCCCCGTGCCGTAATAGACCCATCAAGTTCTTGAACAAAAAACAGTTTTCCCTGCTCCACAATTGAGTCAGTTAAATAGACATCATTTCCCTCTGACAAGTTAATGCTTTGTTTTCCTGTTTATGGGGCGTCATGTGGGCACAATGAGTAAATTATTGCCACTGCTGTCAGAGGTATTACATTTCCAAAAGTTCTCTGTTAGTAGCATTGCCTAATTTTGTGAGTAGCTTGGCCTGTCTGTAGGGTCTGATATTGCCAGCTCTTGTTTATGGCCCTGCTTTTCTGAATTAGAGCAAATTAAGATCCTCATTATTTTATTTGCCGGATGCAGGGTTTTTAATGGTCTTTCAACAAATTAAATAACCTTGGGGCATAGGCAGGATTAATTAGATAATAAGAATCACATCTCTTTTCATCTTTTTAAAATAGATTATGTCTTGATGGTTCCAGGGATGAAATGGGCCTTTGTTTTAACTGCGGATCAGATTGGGAATCAGTGCGGCAGAAAATCTACTAATTATTTACAGAGAACCAGGAGATTTATTCTTTTTTTTATTTTTTAAATTAATGGGTAGTGGCCACCTGGTCGTATCCCTAAATTATCTACTGAACGTCAGAGAGATGTAGCTTATCCAGTAGAGATATTTCAAATAAAGAGTTTTATAAATTTGTTGATATTGTGATATTTCATGGAATATTGTACATAAGCTTAAAGGTACTATAAGCGATGTTGGGTGACGTTACTTCTTGTTGACGTTCAAAGTATTTTCAAACAAAATGAAGACTAGCTCGCTCCTCCCTCCTCCTCATCCCGTTCCCTCCCTTCTGTGCTTAAGCGCACTACACCCCCCCCCCAAATCCTTCTTGTCCCTAGGCTGTCTACAGAGACCGCGTTTTTTTACATTGTGTTTAGGGGATCGGCAGCTCGCGGATAGTGAGGAGAAGTTTGCTGTATGTGACAAAACATGTTGTATAGATGAAAACAATGACAAATGTGACAATTGACAACAGCTCTCCTACAGTTTTTGAGTATCTTGTGTGATTGTCTCTTGCAGCCACCGTGGCTTGACTTCTTTTGGGGCATAGAACCAATGAACCTCCTAGTGTGTAGTGTTGGGATGCTATCCAATTCCTGCAGAAGGGCAGAAAAAAGGTTATTGGCATTGGCAGTCAGAGGGTCAGATCTCCTGGTAGCCAATAACATCTGCTTGTCCCATAAAGCACAATTACAAAATCCACTTGGAGGAAAACCAAGAACGGGTCCTTAGTCCATGTTACAGATTAGAGAGGTTCCTCATTTTGCTTTAGATTAATTAACATGTTTATCCTTTGTTATTGATACCCTGTTTTCATTATGTCATTATATTACAGATACTGGATTTTTTTTAGGATGATACTGATATATGAAACAATTGTAACCCAGTGTATCTCACATTTTACACATAACAGAACTGACCTGAGCAGAAAAATGCACCAATCACCTTTTTTGTGCGAAAACAAAATCACAATTGCAGCAATTTGTTTCTCGTTACAGGAAATGTTGGGCCAATTTTAAGACACCCTTATTTAAAAAAATAATATATATTTGTATTTTTTGGGTGTATGACTAGGGCATGTTTTGTATTACTATGATCATCATAAGGCAGAATATCAGGGGATATCTACACACAATGCAATTAATTTTTTTTAATGTAAAACATTAGATACAATATCACTCATCATGTACCGTAACCATTCTTTTCACCATGCCATACTGATGCCACATCGATCCTGCTAGATAGTTGTCACACACAGGTGCATCTGCCAGCCATGTCATAGAAAGCCTCACTACAAAAGCATGTTCAATTTGATTGAAAGGTTTGACAAATGGAAAGAGTTTGGGGAGAAGGAGGGGTCATTCATGGGTGGAATGGCATGCAGGTTCGTATAAGCAGAGGAATTGAAGTGCAGCAATACAATTAATAGCAGGCACATCCAATCCTATTAAACACGTGTCAAAGAATTAGTTGAGGGTAAGGTGGGGGGTATATGAAAAAATGCCTAACCTGTATGTGTAAGATCATATTAAATTTCTAAGCAGGCTTATAAAACCACATATAAAACACAAGCAGTCGTTGGAGATAAACCCATTACACATAAGTTATTAAGACTTGGTAGAAAATTACAGTGCTCCCTCTTTAGTGCTGTACTGTACTGAGTTGCTCCATGAGAGGTACTGAACACTCCATTGAGGAAACCTGATTAACAGATACAGTGCTGCTGTGTCTGCTTCAATTACACAATAATTGCTAGTTGCTGCTGCTGAAATGCATCTCTGTGGGTCTCTTTATTCCTGTCATTTTCTTTTTCTGTTCAACAATTCTCCTGCCCTGCCCTTTCACATGAACTACATACAGTATGTTTTATCTTGATTTTCTCCTCTCATAGCTCTTTCTGCTTCCTTTATCTATCTCATCCCACTTCTCATCTTTTATCACTCCCCTCATTTCCTGCCTATTGCTTGCTGGAGTTTGTCCAAAAAATGTACAAACAACATCTAATGGTCTTCAAACCCAGCTTTTTAAATATTGTTTTTCAGTTCCTGACATTGAGATGAACTGAAATGACCCTCACGAAGGCCCCGAACTGCTTTTTAGTTGATATCATCCACTCGTACACAGATGACAGTAGTCTGATCTGGTCCGGGGGCCTGAGTAATCAGACACGTAATTTGCCATCCGCTGACTGGAGGAGAGGCAGCAGTACAAGGACAATGCAAATTTTTCAACTTTTTTTTACATCAATACACACCTACATTCATGCGACTGTCTCCCAATTGCCCTGTAACCTCATTTGCACTAAGTCTAGTCAATTTTGTCTTTTTTTATTTTTATTTTTATTTTTTAGAAATCTTACTAAAAACTTACTACCTGAGAGAGTGAAATGACAATGCATGCTGCTAAGTACTGTGTCTAGCACTGTTAAAGTCTCCCTTTGATTTGAGGATATTGTATGGATGAAATTAAGTCGACTTTATTTCTTCTTTATATGCTAGCATATTCCCTTTGACTGCCTAATGGAGTGAAGGCATATCAAAAAGCCTCATCAAAGCTGTACACTGAGTGGTGCATTTATGGGGTGTTAAAGCGCTTCATAGCTGGGGTTTGGCGTGATCTAGTGACTGGAATGATGCTCACTCAAAGTCATCCTAGCCTCTCAAGTTAGAGGAAACACTTCACATTAGTTGCTAAAATAAAAATGGTTGATTCATACGGAAGACTGCTCTAAATGAGGGCATGTGTGTACTTTATTGAACTGTGCAAGGTAATCATGAGGGTAAGAGTTACCTAGTTGTGCAGGAGTTGTGAATAAAACTTTTGAGAACTGCTGCTGATGTACCCGTAACTCCGGCAGAGGAAGAACGCATCCTTGCAACTCTTGTTAATGGCATCTTCACTATGAGGACTTGGTTATTAATCGCATTACAGTAAAATGTCCCCCCCTTTCAACTCGCTACTCTTTAATGTGGTTACGGGTGCAAGGAATACAACTCTGTCAAGTTGTGTGATTTGTATTAATAGAGATGATATTTAAGATTGCCACTGACTGTAAAGAGAACAAATAATGTTCGCAGCAGAGGTCGGTGTTGTATTTTATCAGTCTTGCATTGTGCAGTCTAGTCAATAGATGGTTTTGCGGTCATGTCCCTTATTTTCCCGGTCTTAAATTGAAGTCCCAGTAGGCTGTGAAACCACATTTGCACATGCTATTTTTGCTTCCTTCCTTTTTGTTATTGATCAGTCCTTTAATTAATATGCTTTCAAAACGTTATCTGTTTTACATCTAAATGTTTCACCAGGGAAAATGAAATTATTGCCGAACTTGCATTGTTACATTTGTTGCCATCTCCTCTAAGGAGCATTTAAACCGTAAGCTTTTAGATAGTGGCACAACGTGTTGCTGTAAAATGAGGTAGCACTGGTGGCTACGCATTTACATGCATTTCATTTGAGCTTGGAGAAATGCTGCAGGCAAGAGTTAATTTCTTAAAATTAAACTAAGCATATTGGTACAGAGGTTTATGGTAATCTGACCAGCGTGTCTCTGAGGCATTACAGAAAATGTTCACTGCTTGTGGGGAAATATTAAATAGCTGGTTGTTTGTTATTAACTGGATTACTTTGCTGTATGATGAAGGAACAGTGGGTGGATTTGGAGGGGTTGGGGGGGTTCTACTAACGTTACTTTAAGTTTTTGCCATCAACCACACAGAGAGGGTAATGACTATATCAAAGAGCTGTGAGCTGAGCTCTGCACCAACATGTCAGAATCTTGACAAATCACCTAGGATACATTCTTTGTAATTTTTTTGTGTGGTACTTCTGCTTCATTAGATACAGTACAAAACGTGACAAATGTAGGTGGGAAAAAGAGGATGACATTTGATAAAGGTTGTAAACTACTCTCACACCCACAGTGGTGCATGTGCAATTCATACCCTAATTCCCTGAACCTTTTGGATGCAGCAGATTTTCTCAGATACATTTTCGCTCTAATATATCATCATTAGACATTGAAGTGGGGACTAAAGATGGTGTGCTGTTTTATAGCCACCAGTGTTTCATGTTCAGTATTCTTCTCATGTGCTTATACAGCACATAAAGTCGCCATATTAAGTTTGAACAATGTGAAATGGCCTTTCTCTAACTTAAAAGTCCAGTTGTAACTACAAAGTCTTTTAAAGTGAGACAATCTTTGCCTCATGAGTAGCTTGGATAGCGACCCATGGCACGTGGCCTAGTGACATGGCCCAAGTCTTTGTGCAGGGGCAGCTGAAGATGAGAATTAATGGCAGGGCTCAAACAACGACCTTTATCCCTCCGTTATAATATCTCCCCTGGCAGGACTGAATGAAAGGTGGCTTAGCACAAGGTGAGATACTCTTTAAACGGTAAGACGCTTTTTATCAGCAGAGCAGAGTCACACTCATACATTCTCTTTCCCTGTAGTTCTTTAGGTCCTCATAACATACATTGTTTTGTTTTTACATTTCAACGTGGATTCAATGTTGGTGTCGTAAAGTGCATTTCTGCTGGCTGATTCAACTGTATTATGATTTCAGAGGTGTGTGGTTTCCCACAGTGGTGCACCACTGCAATAGCGTTGCAACATGAAATAATAAAAGTGTCTATAATGGCTACATCTGTAAATAGAGGAGCCCCATCCATATTTTCTTCTTTTACTGACCATGCAGAGTAGTGTACTGAGCATTGCAATATTCAAAATCTTTTTTTCACAGATCCTTTGCTTTTTTAATGTTAAAAGGCCTGGGAATAGCACATCCACCTCCTCTCATTCCATCTTTCTCTAACTCTCCCCTGCAAAGTAAAGTGATGCAGCTGCACAAAAAGATTGCTTGTTGAGAAGAGTGGACTATTTCGTTAACAGAAGCATGTTCAGCCACGGCCTGTTTCATTTGACCATCAGCATGGGTATTTGATTGTGCAGGACAAATTGTGAGACTTAAAGTGCTCTATTTTTGTGTAGTCCCTAACAAGGACTATTTACTTGTACAAGTCATGGCTTTATGTGTCTTATAAATAAATAATAGCTAAAGAAACAAAGTTGTTTTTCTCTTCTATCCATTCTTTTGGGAAGTGACGAGTTGCACAAATGCATTGTCTCGTCAGCTTTGTATCAGAGAGAGAGAGAGAGAGAGAGAGAGAGGGAGGAAGAGAGATGTTTTGTCAAATTTCATATGCAAGTGATACACTGTTTTATCAGCAAGCAAGTGTGCAGATGCACCTTGTTATCAGGCTGGGTTAGTAGAAGCCATGTTGCCTCTTTTGTTTCCCTGTTCCCCCTCCTACCTCAGGCTACGTGAAAATGAAGGCCTTAATTGATTTAACGGTTGTTCACTCCCACATGCATTAACAGATGTAACACCAAGCAGTGCTAGAACAGGGGGGGTAGGAGGGAGGGAGGATACAGTAAGAAAAAAAAGTCATCACAGAAGGGGCACCAATTTCGAATGTTCCCAAGTGATACCTTGGTTACTAAGGGGATAGAAACCGTGTGGGTGTGTGCATGAGGGTGTGATTTGATCTTGTATGCTATGAAAGGTTGTTGGGGAAAAGCAGTGTGGGTCATCTAGCCAGGTCGAGATTTATTCCCATTCAGAGGACCATTATTGTTGACCTTGTCTTGCCTGGGAAAGCCAGAGTAAACAGAGGCCTAATAAATCAACTTTAACAAGCCCAGTAGTCCTGGCTGGTGGAGCAGCCATGCAGCTCTGACGCACAGGGCTGGATTAATCCACACTACCTCCTCTCCACAGAGGATACCTGTAGAGTCTGATTTGGCTGATAGTTTGTATGCAGACGCACAGGGACATTTAATTGCTCCGCTGAATGCATCTCCCCAGCCAATGTGTTTGTATTCACACTCAGGGCTGTGTTTGTGCGAGAGATACAGAGCAGTCAAAAGAGAGAATGCATAATCACACTCTTATACAGGATTTTTAGACTACACTAGACATTTCATTACATGCTTACCTGGTGTTCCAGTGCGGGCAATATTTGTTGAGCAGATTGACTTGGCTGCCTATTTGATTCCTCATCAATTTCATATCCCCTCCACGTCAAGGGAGATCATCAATGATTCATACTTTATACTGCAGCTCCCTGCAATGGAAATGCATTAATACAAATCCTAATATCCTCATGTTGTGGCAAAGTAATAAAACTGTTTACCAGTCACTGTTGTGTTTTTGTCTGGAACCTCAGATGATTGTTTTATTGCAGCATTTTCCTTTTTTCTTTAGCAAATGACAGATAAAAATTACAGTAATTAAATCGCAACATGGTGTTTCAATACAACCCAACATACACACACACACACACACACACACACACCCCCATTCTCCCACCACACCCTCTCTCAAGTCTCCCGTTCTTTGCCTTAGGGGTGTAAACGTGAGTGGGTGCTGAATAGTAATTTTTGAGTGTAGCTTGTGGGATGGGTTTAGAGTGAATATATAAAGAATTGGCACTGTCAGTCAGTCAATAAATCAGTCTGTCATTCTAGCTGACAGGTGGTCGAGGGAGGAGCCCTGATATCATGTACAGAGACATTCAGAGCTTCTCTTCAAGGGTCGAGCACACAAACTAAACTAAATACTGTTTAATCTGATGGGGACGTAAATGAGTTGAAATATGTACATGTGACCAGCAGCATATGGATGACAGACTTCATTATCTCAATGCTTTTGTTTGGATAGTTGCTTGCTGTTTTCATACATTGAGTAAAATTGGCGTGTATGCACACACATGTGCATGTATGTGACAGTCTCTGTGTGTGCACGTGGGTGTGGGTGTGTGTGTAGGCAAGTAAATGCAGGAGAGTTATTCTTCCAGTGTTATATTTTTGGCATGGTTGTGTTGTGTCCCAGGCTGCTGCACAGTTGGTGAATATCAATGCTGTGTGGCGTAGTGACAGGGACTGAAGCTGACATGTTGTCACACTGTGATGAAAAGCACTCTGAGATGATGTGGCGGGAGTGTTCCTCCTGTCCGCAGAGAGATGGCAAGCTGGCTATGGCATTTGTGTATTCGTTTGTGCTTCCATGCCTGTGTGAGAGTACGTGTGTGCGTACCTTTTGGTTTTTCTCTGGGTGCACTTGTGATTGTGTATGTCTTTTGCTTGGGTTAGAAAGCCATATCACTTTACACGCAAAGCGTGTGGTTTTGCTTCTGTTCTGTTTTTGATGTAGCAGTGGCTAAGCTGTATCTGAGCACATGTGCCACATAAAAAAAAAATCTAAGTGTGTGTTTAGCGACTAGCTGGACTGTTATTTAGTCATTCTCATTAAGCACTCTCGTGTACTGTTTAAGAATAACTCCATATTCTTGTGGCTGCAAAGTAGAGCCCGACCGATTTAAGGCCGATATCGATACAAATATTTGGTGATTTAAAAATCCGATATTCCGATATATCTGCCAGAAACGCGTAACAAAACATAAACAGATTTGTCTAACATTAGTTATTTGTAGTTATTTATGAGTCCTCACTAAAATAATATGTTTGTTTTATTGTCACAACAGAACAGAGGAACATCAAAATATATTAAAGTTCTGATAAATAAAATGTGTAAAAATACAAACTTAAGATATGAAACATAAAGGGTGTTGCCGACAGGGACGTTGTCTCTGGTGGACAAACTATGCAACGCCAACACTCATTACATGGTTGAAGGGTGTTTCGTCCGTTTTCGGCCATTATAAATGCCGATACCAATAGTTTGGAAAATGCCTAATATCGGCCCGCCGATGCTCTCTACAAAGGTTTTCAAGCATTATTCCGGCTGTGTTAAAGGTCTTATATGATACACTATCTCGACTATTTATAGGATCCCAGTGGAAACTTGACTCATATTATAATTTTACTACTAAAATTCTACTACTTCTTCCATTCACATTTGAATTCTTACAGTTGAGATGTGCAGCTCTTTGACATATGCGTACACCGGCACGTTTGCATGTCCTGCGTTCTCTCTCGGAAATGCCACTGTGCATCAGATGAAGCATTTTCTCCCTCTGCGTCACTTGCCAGTTTTCCTGGATTTCACAAGCACTCTATCACATCTTGGTGAACTTGGTGTACTCTCTAGCCTGTACACCCCTGGAGAGCTGACATGTGAAGAGAAAAGAGTCCTGCTGGTCTGTGCAAACTCTCGTTTCCTGTTTTGGGCAAAGTTCAACTCTCACTTGGGCTTAGGGATGTTAAAAGCTTTGTGTAATGCATATGTCTTTGTCTCAGTGGACCTTCATAGATAGATAAGAGACATGCCCCACCTGGTTACTGTCCAACTCTTTCAGATTAATTATTGAACAGAAGAACACAAGTGCACAAGGGCCTGTGCAGCACAACACTGTCTTGTCTGACTTTTTTGTCTTTAACTCAAAACATACAGTCAAACACGCACACAGACACATATCACATGCACTGTTACATTTCCCAGGGGGGTGCTGAAATGCAATTAAGATTGAAAGGGCAGACATAGTCAAGATAACTGATAAAAAAAGAACAAAGCACAGGAATGTAATCCTATCATATACCCACCGATATGCTATTGAAGAAGTCAAGTTCTGAGAGAAGTGTTAGTCTTGATACTTGTGTTGTGAGATTTTCTTTACATGCAGCCTTGAGGATTGCGGGGTATGAGACAAGAGATGCTCTCTGGAATCCACCTTATTTAATCTCCTAGTGTATTTCTCTTTGCTATTGTATTGAGTGCTTGTGGTTTGGTGTATGGAAGAAATTGGTTCAGTGAAGTTGGGGAAGTGAATGAGATTGAGTTTCTGTCGTACTTTACTTTGTTGATGTTTTGTGCGCTTATGAGTGTGTGTGTGTGTGTGTGTGTGTGTGTGTGTGTGTGTGTGTGTGTGTGTCTGTGTTGCATGCGTGGCCCTCCATGGCTGCCTGTCCTCCTGTGTTAGCAGTGTGTTACTGAATATGCAACACCGTCAGTCAGGGAGTTGTCTGCCGTCTCCTCTGTCCTAATTGCACCCCTAACCCTGTCTCTCTTCTCTTACAGCCTTTGGTTGCAGCGTGCCATTTCATTTCCACAGAGAAGTCCTTTTTGATACAATAGTCTCATTGAAGTACTCCTCTCCAGATGTTCTTTCCATAGATAAATCTTCTATTCAGATCTCTATAATTGATTGTAATATGCAGAATTAATGCCTAGGGTTATAAAGAGAATTCTTGGAAACTCTTCTCTTTCCTTTTGAAATTCAAAACAAGAAAGCACCACAATGCACTTTTTTCTTCTGCCCAGGCTCAGCATACAAGTGCAGTGCAGCGGTGCCTATTTGCATATTCTCTAGCTGATTCTGTGCAAAACAACTTGAGTATTGTTACAGACGTAATTAGGTAGACGATCAAACAGGCTTTTTTGTGATGTTCACTCCCTCAGCCTCACTCATGCCGCTTGGAGTAACACTGATACCAATGCCGAATTTCCTTTTAGAGTTAAAATCTTTATTGCAAAGTGTGGCTGCTAATGATAATTATCAGGCACAGCAGTTATGAGTGTATGTGGTAGATTTAAGAGAGTAGGCTGTTGTCAAGTTCAGAAAGTGATAGAGTCACAGAGACAGACAGAGGGAATGAGTGAGAGAGACAGACTGATAGAGTGACAGAGCGAGGATGAGTAGTGAGCTCATTTGGAATTCCAGTGTGTTGGTAATAATAAGGGAACCTCGGCAGCCCTTGTTGAATTATAGATCACACCAGCATGATTGGATGAGGTTAGGCCATTGTAACACCAACTTAATAATTTACAGATTGTATTATTACAGTAATAATTGCATGGGGATGGTAAGCATTATTTCCAGTCCTCCCACATATATGACAGATGAGAGCTGTGTGTATCATTGTATGTTGAAAGGTCTTACAAAGACAAATCTTGACACAATTGCCAGTTTCATCTAGTTTGTCTTCTTTAAATCTGCAGATCTGTACAATATATATATATATTTTTAGAGTGATGTGATTTTATATTAAGGCCACACTATTTTTAGGTTGCTGTGGTTTAGCAGATAATTCAAGGTTTGTTCAACTGCTCTGTTTTGGAGTGACTTCCTGAAGGAAGTGGAGTGACACAGTATTCACTTAGACTACAACCTCTGCCCCCAAATTTCTCACTAACCCATGTCCTCATTTCGACCTTGTGATGAGAATGGACATTGGGTCACTCATTGTCAGTGTCAGGCTCAATGATTTAACCTACTTGGCTTCATCAGTGTCAGCTTACTTGCTGGCGTCAATCTTCACAGATGTGTGCACATACACACACATACATTATTCACTCTTTCTGCTCCTTGTTCTTATTATTTCCCCATTTGACTTCATCTTTTTCTTCATATTTTAATTCTCTTTGAGCCTGGCGGGATACGCGACTTCATGACACATTGCCCCTTGTATGTGTGCGATGTCACTGTGACTTCACACGGCCATGCGTCAGTCCATTCTGTCTTCAAAGATATGTTTATGAACAAAGGATGTCCCAGCGTTCAGTCTGCCAGATATGTGGAGGCATTGTTTCCAGAGAAAAACATGGCAAGAAGCAGGCTCCATGAAGATGGTGTAGGAAATAAGAATGTATAGCTAGAGGACACCGAGGTTGGTAGTGATAGGACCATGGAACAACCTCATTAACTTCACCCCCTGTTGTTGGCAGTAGGTGAAAATCAAGTCAGGCAGCCACACATATATCCTAGTCGGCCACTTTTTTCCCTTGACAGACTGCTTTTTCTTTTGCCCTAATATAAGTTGACAGACAGTTAAGTATCCTCACTGCACATCTGCACACTGTGTGTTCGTGCACGCCTGCATTCATATGCTTCCATGGTTTGCCTGTAGATTGCAAAGGCAGGACTTCCTCAGGAGATGGTGAAGTTACTGATAAAGCAGGCTGATTGTCTCTGTGTTGCATCAGTTGGAAGGCAATGGGATGTATTTACCACCTCTATGTTGATACTGTGTTAATGTACTGCCATAACAAAATTGGTCTTTGTACTTTTCTAATAATTTACTGTAGGCCTACATCAAATGTACCTCTTAATAACTCGTGTCCACGAGGGTTTTAAGTTGTTTATAGAAGATGACATGATTTTGTAACAGGATTCATACATTTGTACCTACTGTAAATAATTTTACTTCTGTTGGCTAGTCAACATGAAAGATGACATTGTTTTTATGACAGACATTTCTTTCATAAAACAGATATTTGTAACAGTTTAAAGAGTGGGATTTATGTTTCTTTGATCTGACCTTTTGTCAGCAGAATCTTGTGCAATTCTTTGTTTTGTGAACTATGCAGTAAGATAAACCAAGACTACTCTGTGCTACAGTTTTTAATGTCTCCATTTATGTTCATCAATGAAAAACAAAATGAAAGCAATAGGCTTTTTAAAGCAACTTCTTTTCTAGGCCCAGTGGTTATACAGCCTATTTGTGACTGTCTTTTTCATTAGGTTTTAAGGACCGAAAGCCGGTAACAAAATAATGAGTGCTCCGTTTGCAGATGACTACAAATAAGAAGAAATAAAAATCAGAAATAATGTAATTGCTATGGAAGAAAGCCATAATTGGCCACTCAGGTTTAGAAGAACTAATAGAGGACAACTGAGACAAAACTAAATAGATGCCGTTGTGGAGATTGTTCTGTTTTTGTCACTTTCTTTGTGGAAAAAAAGGGAATAATCAGTGAGTGTACTTTGTGACAATAAACACACAAGAATGCAACATTTCGATCTCAGTTAAAGTAAAATACATTATTTTACTTTGAAGTATGCTCATTGTGACATCCTTACCACCACCATCATAAACCTTTAACGTGTGAAAGTTTGAAATACGTATTACACACTCCGTGTTGCTGCGCTCTATTGTCAGAGTAAACCAGCTTTGTCAAATCTACATGTGTAGTGTTTTGTTCCATTACAATTTTACCATAACTGAAAATAACAAACACTTGAAATTAGATATTGGTCGATTTATTGCGCGGTCATATTGACAGCAGAAAGTTACGTTGTGACAATTTGGCAATGAGGTTTTATCTTTACTCTGGAAATTATCATTTAATCTGAGCAATCTGCTTCCTCGCCATCCCTCTCAGATGGGGGTCTGTGAACCACTTTCTTCCAGCCTAGCAGAGAAACCTCTCCTCCATGCAACTCTTTTAATTGGGACGCTACGGTTGAAATTGGAGTGGCTGGGACCCAGAGGGACTCACTATTTCTATCTTACCCTGTACACTTTTAACTTGCAAGTTAACGACCATGCCAGACCGTTATGTTTAGACACACAGCATGAGTCAAACCCCACATATCTCTCATTAAATACATTCACCTCTATTTTCCTGTAAATAACCCACACATCCTATCTAGCAGCATATTTAAATGTTGATATACAGTGTATTGAATGCCAATCCCAGCAGGTTTGACTTTTGGTGCCTATATAAAATGGTACTTGTGCTGGTATGGTGTGTCGTGATGCTATTGCACATTTTGAACCCCTGAATAATATCGTACTGCTGATCTCACTTTCTGAAAGTGGGATATGCATTCAGAAAGGTATATTATGGGAGGTTCGAAATGAAAAATTAAATGAAAAATTAGACGACACCTGGAGGTTGCATATTCAAAATGCACAACAAATACTTTTATTTTAAATATTTTCTTTAGCCACTATTTTTTTTTCCAGATACAAGTTTAAATGTAGTTTAATGTATAGCATCTGATTTGAACGATGTTTGCTCCCTAATACGATTTAAAACAAGGCCTGAGTCATCAGCTAAAGCACCTCGTTCCCACTTTCTCTGCCCACTCAATTTTGCTGTGCCCTGCTTTCGTAGCAATAATCCTGTCCTTTGAACTTTCACTGTTACTTAAACACACACACACACACACACACACACATACTCACACACATAAAATGACAATTACACAGTCTCATTGAACATTTGCCAATTCTTCTTCCTATACTCATTTTTTTATTTCACTACACCTCTTTAATCATTACACTGTCGATGATCTCAGAGTTATAGCTTTCTCACTTGGCAGGACACAATATCATTTTTTAGACGTGTGTGTGTGGGGATGGTGGTTCTGTGCTACTGGTCTCAGCATCTCAACAGCACCTTTAAAGCTTTGTGAGTCCCTGAGAGTGCTTGGAAAAGAGAAGATGTTGGCAAGCTCAGGCATCCTGCCAGCTTGTCCATCTTTTTCTGCATGGGCTGCTGCTGCTGCGTGGGGTCACCATTCAGGTCAGGTTGATCTGTCAGCAGGACTAGTTTTCCTTTCACTGTCGGGTGCACACACACGGTCTGTGAAAAATATAACAAATACCCAACGGTAAAAGAATATCTATAGCTATTAAGGCGTAGGGGCACATTATGCATTGTGAAGTTTTTCTTGTAGTGCTGTCATATAGTTCCTGAACTGTTAGTAGACAACTTTGAAATAAATAGAGTGATGCATTTTATTGTTGGTATTCATGATTTCACCCTTTAATTTGGGTGGCAGTATCATCTTGGGAAATGCAAGTATTATGAGGAAACAGTTTTTTTTTTTTTTATCTAAAAGTGGCCTCACAATTCTGATTCAAACATTCAGAACAACCATGACATCTCCCCTGATGGCTGTTTGCAGCATTACAGTAGTGCTAACACAGTAAATTGAGTAGTTGATCGAAACATAATTTGACAGCCATTTTGATCATTTAAATTAAATTTTTAAATTTAACGTTCTCCTTTTAAGTCATTAATTTAGCAAAGATATCATGTATTATATTATTGAAAGTTGTGTATTTGTTGTTGGTCTGACAACAACTGCTAGCACTCTGCACACTTTTAATGGGCATTTTTTGACATTGAAAAAATAAGATTAATTATTAACCATAATAGTTTTTAGTTGCCCTTCACTACAGATGTTTACACACTGTGTACGACTGCTTTTAATGGCTAATTTGGCTGAAACGCAACCATTAGCAACAGCAACCTCTCCACAAGTACGAAAATGTTTATATATGACTTATAAGATTGTAGTCACTTTTTCCATTTCACAAATATACATGCTTATAACTGAAACTGTTACAAAGGTGTTTTTACAAGGTTTTGTTGTGTGTGCTTTTTCATGTGATCTTTGCTGTTGACAATTTCCTACATGCAGTATATTTTCAAGACTTTCCAGAAAGATTTTCTTGTCACATTTAAGAGGTGTGTTTTGTGTGTGAGCTTGTGGCTCAGGTAATGACTTGTTTGCCTCATGTTGCTTCAAAGATGTTGTGATTATCAGACCTCTTTTGAAGCTGTAGACACATAATAATAATTGACTCAGTAATTCATCTAACATGATTTGCTTGTGTAGTTGTGCTTTAGTCTTCTAAAGGTTATATTCAGGTAGATGCAGTGATTATTTTGTCCATTTATTGTCAAAATGAATTTTGCTAATATATATTAACACGTGCACATACACATGCACCCACTCAACTGATCATTTTCAGCTTTTCTGCTCTGGCTAAACTCTTTCAGAATTGTAATGCTCAGGAAGGCTCCTGGTTCTTCCTTCTCCCTCCCACTCTTACTCTCTTTCTCTCCCCGTTCAGTCTGCGCTTTCTGCCCCACGCTCCCGTACCTTAGAGGCAAGTTTCTGACAGGAGATGGAGCTCCGGCTTCCCTCTGTTCTCCCTTTGATAGAGGTGTGGGGTCTAATGAAAGTGAAGTGATGGGGACTGGGAAGAAGCTGAGGGACTGTATAAACCGTAGGGGTCTGGAATTGGATAGTTAGAAGGTTGCCACAGTGCATTAGTGCAGGGGACACAGAGTGGGAATGTCGGGAATGGCTTTTTTCGCCAGTGATTGGGTCCCCTGTCACCATGCCTGCTGGTTTAAATGATGCCTGATTAATTGAATGAGCCACACACTCTGCATTGACTACACTGATAAGGACTTCATACAACACACCAAGTCCCCTGCATTACTTTCACCACAATTGCAACATGAATCTGTTCATGACAGTTTAGATTATCCAGTGAAACAATATTACCCACAGTGCAATAATTTGCCAGTGTATCATGGGTTCTCAATTCTAAGTTCAGTAATTGGCATTATAGTGAAGGAATAGTAGAAAAACTGCCACATCTGGTTGTGTTTTTAGAGATTGTCGGTTGTGTTACGCAGCAGGTCAATCAAGACCTCTTACCTCGCTTTATATGCTTGACATACCAGTATGATGAAACAGGATGTCAACACATAGGCAACGAGTAGGCAAGCCTGCAGCACTACAGTAGACTACATTACATCTGAGAGATTAACCAGGTATTCAGATGTATTAGAAACTATTTCAAAGGATTAAAATGTTTCTGCCTCACCTAAAGTGTGACATCAAATACAGTTTCTTCACTTAGGGAGGGTAAGCGGATTTAGGCTCTCTCCTTTCATTATTTCTTAAAATGGTGTTGAAACGGCCCAGGACGGACTGGCGTCAAGATGTGCAGAAAGAATCGATTCCTCCTCCTTAGAAGCCGACAAACGCAGGGCCCCATGCCTTCATGCCGATGCATTAGAAGATTAAAAGTAATGTCTGGACGTGGCAGTCGCTTCCTAATTGATCATAAGCCGCCTCCTCCCACACACAATCTTCACTCCCCTCTCTGCCGTCAGATGAGGTGCTGCACTGTATCGATCCCTGACGCCAATTTCTTGATTGCAAATTCTGATGTGAAGAATCCGGCCTAATGCCATAATCATACACTTGTGATTATGGGGGAGTCTCTTCTAATCACAAATCCAGGCTGCCGTGCCAGAAGGCAGCACGGGGAAGCAATCAGTAAGTGATCGTTTAGGGAGACTCACTGAAAATATCCAGCAACCTTCTGAGTCTTTTCTTTCTTTCACTACTTTGTTTCCAGCATAGGCATAATCCTCAACTGTGATTGCAGCAAACTAGGTGGATGAAAAGCCAGAGCTGTTTAATGTCAATTGAAGTGAATCTACAGTAATTGCTATTTGCATGTCAAATTGTTGTATTCATCAGTGTTAAGGTGGGATCCTGTTGCTATTTATGGTACTGTGAATCACAGTCTCCACAGTCAAAAAACGGGGTGGCAGAGTTCTTTGCAGCACATGAGAAAACTCAACTTTGTCGTAACTATATTAGAAAAACTGCACCTTATTTTTGAAGACCTGTAAGCTAATTGATGACACTGGCTTTTAGTTATTTATAAAGATAAGATGATTTCACTGGGCAGCATTGACATCTCTGGGCATCTTCTTCAATAGTGTATCAAAAGTTCAGCCGAGGTCACTGGTAGAAGCTGACAGGGTGACATATGTTGTTTCCCCCATTGACACCAGCTACTGGCCCAAGTATCTAATTAGCTTTGTAAAGTAGTTATGTGCAGTGGGAGGTAGAGCATGGATGCTTCATCCAGAGCACACTTTTTAATAAGCTGATTCTTCTTTTTAACAGAACAGAGAGACCCCTAGTATCCAGCTGACCTCCGTACTTAACATGTGTTAAGAGCCAGGGCAGTGGACTAGAAAGTCAGGCTCTGTGTGTGAGACAGAACATAAATGTCCTCATAGGATATACTCTACCCCTTCCCCTGAAAAACTATGTTTTATTTGTGCAGTTTGCACTAACTGAGAAAATCAAGATGCAGCTCCACACCATGCCAGTTAATATATTTCCCCTTTTAAATGCAGTCTTCAAGTACTTATTGGTTCTTGCCTCACACTTCTCGGCAGTATGTCAGTGCAGTAAATAATGCTAATAATTTCAGGATGTTCACCTTGACAGGAAACTGGCTGTTTTCTTTCAATAGCACATTCAAAGACTCGTGTGGTGTATTGTTTTTTTGATGTGCAGCAATGAGGTACTTCAACTGCTATGGTTTAACCTATGGGGACTGGAGCTTGATGTACCTCCCGACTTCACAGAGATGAAAATGAAATCGTTGTGGATGTGCACATACCTTTCAATTGTATTGATAGGTTAGCTCTTTTGTTTGTTGATAGTTTCAGTGTTGCTTGTGTTTTTCATGTAGATCAGTAGGAAATTGAGCTATTCCTTCAATAGTGCAAGCTGAAAGACATACAAGGTGTTTTGAAATAGTCATTTTGAGCAATCGGGTATCAAGACAGTCCAGATTCATGTTGTAAATGAATGAAGACAGAATTCTGTTATGTCAATTGATTTGGTCGTTGGAATTTTGATTAAGTTATTATCAAAACCATCATCATTGAACCTATGTAAATTTCCATTCAGTAGTTCAGAATTGATTATAATGATAATTTTTCAGAGATTTTTTATTATGTTTGGAAGACGCTAACATTTACATCAGAATGTGCTGAATGTGAAAAATGCTCCAAACGAGCTGTACTTGAGACACAGATTGCCACGGGAAAACAATTTTCTCTTTAACAACATAAATGTGTACTACAGAGCTACAATGAAAACATATGATAATGTGCTTGTCTGCTATGATGGCTCATTTTAAATAATGGTTTTCAGTAAGTAGTCAAAAAGCAGCACAAAGATCATCAACTGGGTAAATGGTTCTAAAAATGTGTCCTTTGGAAAAAATAATACAAGCAGCCATCCGGTATCGCCATAAGTACTGTTGATAAATGACTGCTAACAATCAAAAATAAACTGAAAACAATCAAATGCCAGATGTTTTTGTTTTTTTTCTTATTCGTAATGGTTATACATCAACATTTAAGTTCCTACTGTACTCTCCTTGTTTCATATAATCATTCCTCTCGTGTCTCCCTGCCTCTGCTTCTCTCCCAGCCTGATGTTCACTTAGCCTGCCTGCAGAGGGTAGTCACTGACTGCATTAAGAACCACACACCAATACACTTGTTTCATGTAATTGCCAAGCACAAGCTTACATATTTGCACGTCTGCAGGTGTGCACGCCCACACACACACACACACACACACACACACACACACACTCACCCCGTGACACAGAAACAAACCTGCCTCTATCATTATACCGTATTTTGAACTCAATCTAAGCTATTACATCTGTATCTGATTAGGCATTAGGTAAGTGTGAGAGGAATGGAAATGTGATTGCCAGATGTGAACAACGCTTATTAAAAACCAGATAAACCCCAGTCCCAAACAGGTGGAGCTGGTGCAGCCATGTACTATACTGCAACAAACCATACACTTACCAGGGTCGCCTAGATGAAACGAATGGGATTTTATGTAAACTGCTTGTCAGCTGAGATGCATACTGATCCTTTTTTCCACGGGACTGGGCGGGTGGTTGGTTTTGAATTGCTACAGTATGATGTGTTGTTTGTATGTGCTTCTATGTGTATGTATGTGCTATGGCTGTGTTTTAATGTTTATTTATTTGTTCTCCTGAGCCTGATTTGGGAAAGACAGGCATGAATGCAGACATGCTTGTCATAGCACACTCGTTCTCAAATATGATGTGGAAGCTTTAATAATGGATATGAGCAGCAGCTGAAAAGGTGGAAAGGCATTGATTTATACCCACAGGTTTCCTGGGATTTTTATAGGATTGGCTAAATGTCATTACACTGCAGGTGGGGAGGTGATGAACTGTAATAAACTTTGATGTGGATGGGTGTGTGTCTTCTGTCATTGGCTCATAAACCGGAACACTGTGACAAGTCTCAAAAGATATACTACCCTCCCACCACCTGTCATCTTTTCAAATGCATACAGCACACACAACCGCGCTTGTAAACAAAAATCGAAATGCGTGCAATACATCGCATACAGATGCATTCACACGTGCTCACACACGTACAGTACGCACATATGTAAGTGCAGGAATTTATGCCTGGCTGCTATATATATATATAACAAGAGCGGATCTTACAGGTCTTAGAATAGGCTACATCCATAAACGGGAGTGGATGGCTAGCTGAAACAAAGCTCCTTGAGAAGAAAAGGGTCAAGTTGAGTTTCAAAGCCCTTCCAGATGGTTCTCTCCACAAGACTAAAGTTATTTGCATGTACTGTCGATGTGAACTGAGTTACCACCAGAGTACGTCCAGTCTCAAATACCAGTTGAGCATTAAAATAAACTTGAAAAATATCCCTTTTAAAGTATGTTTAGAACAGATAAAATAATGTGCAATTAATTTGCGATTGATCACGAGTTAACTAGGACACTCATGCGATTAATTATCGCAAATTAATTTGTTCAATCATACAGTATAGCTTAGCATGTGAAATGCAACAGATTGATTAATGTGCAGTCATTTTGAATGTTTCATTTTAACTCTATACTGGCATAAAAACCAGTTGCTTACAAAAATGAGTTTTCAAGTTGTCAAGTTTAATGAAAACATTAATTTTACAGATTTCAGCCCCAATGTCACAGTTTAACTGTGAAACCGAGATTAGTCTAATGTCTGGCACCAGCAATGAGCTTCTTCTACCTTTTTAAAAAAGAAAAGGAAAATAAATTTAATGTAGCAGCAGTGGTTGAATTAATAATGATACATCAAAACGTTTTTTTTTTATTTTTTATTATTCTATATTAGTTTTAAAAAGAAGCCGGAGCTAGAAAACCTTTTTTTTGTGTGTGTAAAAAGCATTTGCTGCTGAAGCTAAGTAACTGTTGATAACTTGTATATCCCAATTGCCAGATTGTTTGCAATGTTACTAGGGTATGTTAGGGTAATGTTTGATTTATTATTGTATTTATTTAGCTTTAAAAAGATTGTAGCCTTTGTTATATGTCACTTGAGCCTCACTTGTAAGTGAGATGGGGATCTAAACTAGCTTTATTGGCTTTCCTGTGTGAATATAAAAATTAGTCTGGTACCCCTGTGCCAGTCATCTGGCTTATTCTGCCCAGCATTAAACAAATGCATCCTGATTTCATCCAATATTAAACAGCCATTAATTCTTACCCCCCCCCCCCCTCTAATCTCAAATGAGCAAATCTGTCCTTGTTTCCTATCAACAAACAACTGCAGTGGATGCACCTTGAAGGTCAAGTCCCGTTCTCTAATTAATTGGCTTGGATTTTGATTCTGATAGTGTTGCCAGCGCAGAGCTTCTGCTAAGTGCGACATTAATATTCACACACTTGTTTATCTGCCATTGTAGTGGTTTTTTTCCCCATTGGTTGTTATTGTCATCACATTCAAATATAACCCAAGCTGAAAAGCTTTGTAGGAGAGTTGTCAATTACTTCATTGTTCCAGTGTGGGTGTCTCCATTAAGAAGTCCAGGTGCATTCTCGTGCCACTTGGGAAGCAGCATTTACTTCACTCATGCCGGCACTGAGCCCTCACCAGGGGAAATAGAGTAAAGCTCTCTCAGATCCTGCGGTTTCAAGGAAGTTTTTATTTTCTACCAAATGTTGTCGATACCAAGCACAAATAGCAGAGAGAGGATGGCAGGGTCCTTGACTTTTGATTGAGGTATGCACATGATGATAAATTACTTAAGCTTTTTAAATCCTATTGCATGTTGGATGATAGTTTTCTAGTGAAAGCACGCATCGAGATCACCGCTCCCACAATTCTTAGAGACGCTTAAAGAGGTTCACACCCCAGTGCCCATGTGCTTTCGTCGTATTTTACCAAACAGGGCCAATTGTGTGCATTTACAATGCGATAAACCTCATTATGTAAGCCCACTAACCAGTTGCGCATTATCTGAAATGGTTTATGGGGCTTATACGGGCCAATTTACCACAGCACTTGGTTCCATTGTTGGTCCATGAATGTGATGCTTGTCTTAGCCTGACTGAGCTAATGTTAGTTAGTCCTGCTCAGAATGAGGATGCACTCTTCCTTCAGAGTCTTTGTATTGAGGTGATTAAACCCCAGGGATTTCGCATCCACGGTGGGACATTATTGCTGTCACTGGTGCATAGCAAGTTGAATGCGCCTTTATGCATGTTAATCATCCAAGTCTTGCACTCGTGTTACAAGAAGTAAAATACTTCGGTGAGGAACTTGACATTTTTTTTTAAGAAAGGCACAGGGTAAAAAAAAGTTAGCCAATCTATATTTCTGGGGATTGTGTTATGAAGTTATTAAACACAATCAATATAAAGTGTTGCATAAGTTACAATTAAATATGGATAGGGAAGTGAAAATAGATAGCTCAGAGGTTAGAACATCTGCTTTAAGCCCTTGCTTTGGCTTGTGCATGTTGAGTGGTGACAAATTGATTCTGCTATTGGTTTTATGGCAGACATGTTTAGAGTGGGGTCAAACAGAAATGTGATTTGTGAGGTTGAGCCAAAACAAAAACCTGTAATATAAAGGCGGCATAATCACCTACTGATCATGATATCCAAAACAAATTGTAGTACTTAGATTTAGATTATCTAGGGTCCCGATTCACATCTGCACTGACAGCTGAGCCTATATTCTTGTTTATCTCTGCTCTGTTCCCACTGCTACCACCATCCTTCCAAACAAAAATTCCATTATTGTGACAACTCTCTGAGGTGTTTGTAGATGCAGTGACAGGCAAGTCATACTCACTCACTGCATTTCTCTTGAAACCTAATCTCCAGCATGGCCTTGCTCACCCACTGATAGGCAGATAGTGGTGGGAAAGGCTGCTGATACACTCCCTGTCACCAGCTCCACTTGGAATATGTCTCCTCTCATTAGTATTGACTCTGCACTTTGGTTTTGTAGTGTCTCGCTAGTGACCCGTGAAAGATGAAGTTAAGGCAGGGCCATGATGCTCAGTAGCACTTGATTGCGTAAAGAACACGTCTGTCATCACTACACCTGCTAATGTCCGCTCTAAATGGTGTTGCTCCACATAAAGCCATGTGTATAGGCAGAAGGACTCAGGGGCTATTTAATATTTGTGGTTATTGATCGCAGCCCCCGAAATGTGATTTCACCATCCTTTTTCCTGTTAGCAAATATTGGGGTTAAAAGGAGACTGTCACCCATCGCAAATCCTCTTCCTTTTTCCATCTCTTTCCTCTTCATAGCTCTCTCTATTTCTCTCGGTCTCTTTCTCTCTTTCTTTCTGTCTCCTGTTGCCCATTGGGCGAGGGCCCGGAGCAGTAAAGTCCTCTGGCTGATGGAATTTTATGGTTGGCATCTTGGCAGACTCCTTCATTTCACTTTTATCCTTGTCAGTCTACAGGCAGCCCAGAAAACTGTCTGTATGGAAGAAAAAAAATCATAAATTCCTGTCCCTGTCACTAGGCAAATTTAGATAACTAATTTTCGGATCAAATTATAAATCTTTTAACTTGGCTGGCTGGGTGGCTGGCTGTCTGGCAGACAGCAGCCTACTGAGCAGAAGTTTGAGCAATCTCTGCCTACTCATCAGTCTCTTGGAGAAGGCATATCAGTCTGTGTTGGCTTGCAGGGGTAGTGGAACCAGACAGAGTTACGGTCAGCTACACTAAATGGAATGAGATGAAATGCTGAGTGATTCTAGGGCAAGTAATATGTTCATGTTATATTACACACTGTCATGATTCAAAGTCAGATACCAGTAGCTTGTGCTGCTCATCTGGAATGTTTTGTTGAAGAGATGCAATGCAGTATGTGTGTTGCAAGGGACACCACAGGAAAAAATACGTGTCTATCTCTGTCTCCTCAAATTCAACTACATCTATACGCCTTACTAGGGCTGGATGTTATGGCAATCTATTTTGTTAAAATGATATAAAAAAATGTTATCGTAGATATCGTTTCTGTTCCGTTTGACGATGCTTTAAAGTTAACATTTAGATCTTTGCAAGTTATTTCTTTACCTACCTTTTATATATTTTATTATCAAGATATGAAATTACCACATTGGGATAGCAGATATTTACCATATCGCCCAGACTTGCCCTCACATACAAAGTGATAAATAAACTTCAATATATAAGCAGATTGGTCATTCATTGGTCATATGGACATTTGTGTATATACAGGAAATTGTGTGGGTGTGTGTTCTTATGCATGTGTATACTGTAGGTGTCTTTGTGGGTGAGTCTGCCATGCATAAAAGCATAAAAAAGAGAAAAGCTGTCATGTACTTTCATAGAGATTTCCCCTGCTGTAGTCTCGAGACAGAATTTGCATTGGAGAAATGACCACTTTCTTAAAACTGGAGACACGTGTGTATGTGATTACTCCCACTGGAGATGCCTCACCTAGTCATCCCCCTCTTCCTCTTTGTCCCCCACTCATGCAGGTGTTGTCTAGTTTCCTTGTCTGACATACATTTTGTAATATTAGAAATCATCCAAGCATGTTTTTTTTTTTCATGATGCTGTGTTTTTGTGTGGTGGTACTACCGTGGGAAGCTCTTCAAATGAACTTCCTTTGGAGCGGCAGTGGGTTTATCCACGAGAAAACGCACATCACACACGCACATGTGCACACAATCACATGAACACACACATGTACAGACGGAATTTCTGCTTGCCTCTGCTTTGAAGCAGCCTTGCCAGAGCTGCCTGTGTGTTACTAAATCCCATTCTCAAAGCGCTTTTTACCCCCCACGTCTGAGAGGCCTTTGGCATTGGCAGAGAGAACACACACACACACACACACACACACACACACACACACACACACACACACACACGCACACAGGCACAAACACAATCTACATGCCTGATGCAATGTTTAGTCACTTGAGCAAACAGACACATTTGGGTACACGAAACAGCATTCCAGTGTGTCTGCTCTTATTACTGAAAAAGTACTTTTACACTAATCCTGTTCCTCTTCATGGGTTATATACTATAACAACAGGAGGAAAGGTTATACTTTTGGATTGTTGCACTGCTGAACTATTGTTTTAGTATTGCCTCATTTAGATTTTTTTTCTTTTCCTGTTGCTCTTCGAAGAACAATGTATGATAGCAGGAGCTCTCATACTGAAGGCCTATCTAAACCTAAGAGAGAGAGAGAGAGAGAGAGAGAAAAAAAATCAGGATCAGAGAGACAGGGGTATGGGTAGATAGATGGAGGGATGAAGGAAGGCAGTGGCCCCATGAGGCACCTGGAGCTGTGGTGTTACTGAGAAATATGGTGTGTGTGTGTGTGTGTGTGTGTGTGTGTGTGTGTGTGTGTGTGTGTGTGTGTGTGTGTGTGTGTGTGTGTGTGTGCATCTGAAATCCTGCCGGCTAGCCTTTGGCATAGTCTGCTGTGTTTGTTATGTACCAGCTCTGTGTGAAAAATCACCTTCACCCACTGAAAGAAGCCCAATCTTTTGGGCCATTGCTTGTCAACAAAGCTTTTTGAACCCATTTCCTCCATCCCATAAGAAGAGTGCAAATTGAAGCTGTAGATTGCAATGGCAATTGGAAGTTTTGAGTGGTTGATATTTGGAAGGATAATATGCATACCACATGAGTTTAAGCATGCATATTATCTTTCCTGATCTCAATGTGTGAACTGTGTTTCTGAGCTGTCTACATTTCTTGCTCCACAAGTTCGCTCTTATTACCATGTCTTCCAGGCAATGCAGAAATCCCATGGCACAGAACCTTTAGGCTTTGATATTTTCAATAGCCGCCCCCCTCGAAGTATCATTTTTACCCCTTGTTGGTAGAGTGGAATTTGAATAAACTAAGAGAAAGCAGTCTCTCCCTGTGTCCCGTTATATTTAGGCATGAACACACATCGGGCAGAATCTTCCACCATAGTATCCCTCTGTGAACTGGTAGGATCAACAGTAAGGAATGCAGTGATGGAGCAAAGACGTAGAGGAAGATATGTCATTACCAAGCCATACCCTAGGGTTTAACAGTTCACTGCAGAGGTTAACTGGTCTGGCTGCTCTGTGCCAGTTGGCATGGCTACCATTTCCCAGGATATTTTTTTTGCCCCCTCCTGATATTCTCAGTAGTCTTCCTGCAATTGTCATTCAAAAGGTGGCCAATGGAGGCACCCCACTGTGCCGAATCAAGTGGTGAAGAAGCTCCAAACGCATCCATCTGTTGACGTCTACTCTCATGAGACATGATATCCTTATTTCCTTCTAAACATGAGCGATCACTTGAAGCATGGGAATGGTTGTAAAAAAAACAAGGAACTATTTGTGGGAAAAGGTCTGGCAATAATATAACATTCTTACAGCAATAATAATAAAATTCTCGAGCTCTCTTTTATGACTCTCCAATAAGTAAGTTGCTTCTGCATCTCAGTACTGAATAGAGAATGAGGAGGGAAGGCAGCACACAAAGCAGGCAGGCAGGGCCCTGGTCTTTGATGAATGTCTCTATCTCCAAGCATTAGGTGTTCTATTTTTCATGGCGGGCCCTTCGGCCATGCTGGAGAGAGCTTGGGCCTCACATGCGCATTCGTGCAAGGCGTCACAATCCTCAGAGATGGTGACTAATCCAGGCCTACTGTCTGGGGGCGAGAGTGGCCGCTACCAGCACAGCTGAAAGGTCACACCTGTCAGAGGTGGGGGGAAAAAGAGGCTAGGAAAGGAAGCCAGCACTGTAGTGGTCTCTGCTTGAAAAGGTACAGCTTCATAGTGTCTCAAATAGTTTAGCTCACAGACACATGTATAGACACAAAAACACACTCTGTGTGTGAGAGAGTAGCTGTTATTAAAATAATATTTCCTCTTCCATTTCATCCTTGCTGACCAATTCTCCCACTCCAGAGCAGAGTCTCACTAGCTGCATCCTCGTCTCACATTTTGCGCAGGTTGACTTATTTAATTAATTTACCCAACGTCACGTTGTCTTCTCTGTATTCCTGATTTTTTTGTGTGTTGAATTGTAAAACGGTTTTATTGTTAATGTTACTATTGATCCAGTTTGGGAATTTTGTCAATAATCTTTTGCTAATGGACTTCACCATACTTAATAATAATATTATTTTACTCAGCGCAATCTAAATTGTCCCCTGTGCCATAGCACCTGAACAGAGCTGTATTTGTTCTCTTCCTTATTAATCTTAATATGGAACTGTTTGTATACCATTTCCCACATCACTGATGTGTTAATATTCCTCTAGCTAGCTTGCTACAGTATATCTCTAGCTGCATATCTGTATAGCCATCTGTCTCATTGAATATCCATTTATCTTTTGCGTCTGGTCTGCGGTAGGAACTTCATATCTTCTCAACCAGATAAAGGCATGTACGTTCTCTTTTTCTCAGTAAAGCTGTGAAAGACAGTTTCTGCTTTTCCTTGTAATGCTGCACTGTTGACATTATACCAATGTTCCTGGTGCATGGGAGGCACCACTGCACCTCAACATCAGCTAGGCAGCATGCCATGGCTGGGGCATTGGCCTCAATTCAACAGGCAAATTAATCTTGCTTTGTTGGAGTAGTCAAGCCCAACCTGGGAGAGAGTTCATTTAGCTGTTGCTCTGCTGATGCAAGTTCTTTCTCTGAAGTTTGGAGCCTTCATTTATGGGCAGTTAAAGATTTCTCTGTTATTAGGCAGGGCCTGGACACGGACGTCTTGATGAATAGGTATACCTACTGCTATTGAATGGGCCACATTCTCTCCATGGAGACAAAGTAATAGTGCGAATATTAGAGAAACATATTTTCTTTCCTGAGACCTCAATGTGAATGCATTCAATAATGCTTGATTAGAAGGGGAGCACTTTCAGGTTTGAGACAAACCCATACCCCACTGGCTGAAATCACATTAGCACTGCATTGCTCTTGCTTTCTCTCTAAATCTATTTCACTATTTTTTTTTAGTTACATGCTCACAGACACACGTTAAAAGACAAATACACATCCATGCACACGCTTCCACCTCCTTCAAACATTCACAATGTGTTTCCCTTTCAGTACAGATCACCTCTTTTACCCGTATCGGTTAGTTCTGCTGTCTATGTGATGAGAAGATAATCTTTCAGTATGGGTTTTCATGGGGAGATATTTCATAGATCATGTTTTTCTTCTGATGGGGTAGCACCAGACAATTTGAAATCCTATTTATCTAGATAACAGGGAAGAGGAGAGGAAATGTATCTGTGGTTATCAAAGCTGGAGTAGGAGATCAAAGCTGACAGACGCGGAAATAATAACTAAATCCATTGTACCCAAACCACTGCTTTGAGGTTCAGGAAATGCAGATCTTTTTCTTGTGATATTGTACACATGTGCATACTGTATGTATGGGTATTTATGTGCACATTGTGTGTGTTTACCTAGTCATAGCTCAGTGTACTCCCATTTACAATCCTGTCCAAGTTGAGGGTCATTACTGCAAACACAAACATGAACACAGATACAAACACACTCACATACTAGCCATTCTGCTTCTGGCAAGGCCCATCACCATTCTCCCTGGACTACCACTGTCGTAAATCATGCTTGTCCCCTCAATCAGAATTTTCCCACAGAACCTGTTTAGGGATTGGACATCATTAATGCCCCTGCCAAATCATGTTTACCTGAGCCCAGTTTTTGTCCTGCCTATTTTTTTCCCCTTTTGTTATTTATTGCACATTCTTGGCAGTTTGTTCTCAGGTTTGAGAGGATGACTGGGACTGATGTGTGGGTTTTGTGTGCTATACTGATAGGAGTGCACACTATATCAGGAGCAGAGTAAAGTAAGGATGGTTACAAATTGCACCATTTCTTCTGCGTACAGGCTTTTACTTTTTTACTTACCTACCTGTGGTGGAGTGCATTGACATCTTCATGCATGCAAGTGAATCAGGATGGACCCAGCAGCCTTTCCTTGGTACAAGCTGTATGCATGGACAGTATACAGTACTATAATCCATCCACAAGTCAGTGAGTCAAGAAGTGACAGAGAAGGTTAGAGGTCTATGCCTGCAGTTATAGAATTAGGGTTATAGTGTCTAACCCTTGTTATATTTCACACAGGTTTTCGTCCAGTAACAGGCTGTATAGGTGATAGGGGTGTAACGATACATAAATCTGGATCGATATATCGATCAAATCCTCAAGGATCCAATATTATCGATACAAAGTGAAAATAAAGATACACATCGTCGTCTTCAAGATGCACCTTTATTTTGAAATTCCCACTTAATCAGTCTCTGTTGGTGAATTGACACCGTATGAAAGGCCAAAATCCACATGAGGAGGTTGGTTGTGGTGGCCGATGGGTAAAACACAGGACTTTCACCCAGTAGAGCAGGGATCGCAACCCGCATGTGGCATTTCCTTTGTGTCCCTCGTGTGATGTTTCCTTTCCACGTTTGTTCTTTTCCTAAACCCAACCCCGTTCTTCTTTTCCTGATCCCAACCGTTTCTTTCTTCACGCCACGTTTTAGAAAGACGTTGCAGACTGCAGTCAGCTGTATACAAAGTAAACATACACGCGTACAGATTACACGCCTCTTGGCTTTAGGAAAGTGGTGTGTATGTTTACATGTCATGATGTCACGTTGCCCTAAAACTAACTGACTGTGCATGTCTGACTATATGCACCGTGAGCTTGCATTTTTGGCTGTGAATGTGTATAAACTATTCTGAAATATCTAAAGCATGTGAGGTAACAAATGTAATATATCTTGTTCTAATGACTCTAAATCCATTTAGCCTCAAAATGGCTAGACAAATTTAAACCCACTTGTCTCACTGGTTGAGGGTTCTACTGATGATCTGTTGCTTCACATTGTGTCTACAAACATAATCTCTCGCAACTTTTGAAGTCAACAATAGGTAATTGAAGTGTTGTTTATTCTAGGTACTAGGATTGTTATTCAGCTATATCACTGGGGAAAGCAAAGCAGAAAAGAAGACTATCAGATTGACCTGGACCTTTTGCCCACATAGCTTGTTTGCCCTATGTATGATCAAGGTTAGTCCCTTATGGAGAGGGCTGGCAAACAAGGACAAAGGAGCATAAAACAGGACTCATATTAGAAACTAACGTCAGTACTCTTGCTCATTTGTTCATTGTTTCAGCATTGTTTCTCTATTTCTTTCTTTTTTTAGTCCTTCCCTAAACTTTTAGTCAGCAGTTGCAGCTCTTCATTTCATACCCAAGCTCCCAGAGCTGGAAACAAGAGCACAGAGTTCATTAGGCCTTCACATTGCAATCAATGCAGTAGAGACCACGGTGAAAACCTAAATTAGATCCTGTGTGACTTTACCTGCTTAACAACTCACTTGTTAACCCTCTCCGCCACAACACTGGCAGTACATGAGGGGGTAACAAGATGGCTTGACATGCCTTTCAGGTTTTCTTCTGTTATTATTTGTCACTTTCATATAACTGCAGAAATGTGACTACTTTCTCACCTCATCTACATATAAAATAACCTCATGTCTTTATGCTTTCGGGGAACTTTCAGACAACATTGAGCACCCTGCAGACGTTAAAATTGATTGGGGAGTGGTTGGAGTGTAGTGTATTATCTTGAAAGCAGTGTGGGTGAAACTGTAAGTCTCCATCATGATCTTATTGTCAGAGCTTCATCTCAGAAAAACCTGCATATCAGCCGACTTCTGACAGTCTGTTGCGGTTTTCTTATTTTTCATGTTAAAATACACATTTTCTTTTTTTTTGTTATATCTTTACAGTAAATCCTAGATGTTTCTTGCATTGCACTGCTGCAAGTTGACACATAACTTAAGACTTCTTTCTGCAGCTAGTGTGCACTCAATTTTACTCACTCTACTTTTCTCACTCTCTTCTACCTGACTTTCAGCGAGCTGGCTGGCATCTGCTCCTATCTTTATAGAGGTGTCATTGAAATTCAGTGCAGACATGAATCCTGCAAAGCACAGGGAGAACAGCTCAGATGAATATTCTGCACCACACACAAACCTAACCTAAAAAACGTACATGTGCCAACACAGGCACACAAGCATGCACATGCAAATGTGCTAGTAAAACCACATTAACATATATGCACGTACACACACGCGCACAAAATGCTGAAAATTGGTGATTTAAGCTTTACAGCATTCCCTCTTGTCAGGCATTAATTAGCTGCAGCCTTTAGTTAAATTTACACACAACAATGCATCACAGTATTTAAAAAGAGTAATGGAGTTAATTAATTATAGTACATTCTTTAACATTGTGTGACACCCACAGTGTTTGGCTGTGTATGTGTGCTTTGGGGTATGTGTGCAAGTCTTCCTTGCTTTGGGATGCGAATATGTGTCTTGTGCTCTGTCCAAGTTTTAACAGCTCTGTAAGAATCAATAAGTCAAGACCAAAGTTCTGACCCATGTGGGTACAGACATTAAGGTTGCAGGGCTTAAATTCTTCCCTCTTTAAGCAGCAGATCATGTAGCAGCTCCGAAACCGTACCCATTAGTTACTAACCATTAGCAGGTTTATCTTAGGCTTGTTGCACAGTAATTGTGAATAGCTGCCCACTATTTCCCCACTGTCAACAATTATGTTACATTGTTAGACCTCATCTCCCCCATTTCAACCATTAACACAACTCAACATGTTCTATTTGATGTTATAAACTTTTTCATGTTTTAATTATACACTGATGCCTATACACATTAATTTAAGTACATCCTGTATACACCTACATTGGAATGCAAAGCATGTGTGCAACAAACGTTCACTACAGTGTAGACCAAAATAGGCTTTGAACCCCTCTGATTGATAACATTGTTACAATACACCTACTGCAATTTCTTACTTTGTTAATGCAGATCAGTCTGATATTCAATGCAAGTCCATCAAAACTAAAGCACATCGCACAACTCTTCTCAAGTACACCATACTTTATTAAATGAATGAAGCATCAAAACCAAAGTTTACCTCCTGGCTATGTACCAGAACCATCCAGTACACCATGCTTTAATCAGTGAATGAATGAATAAAGCATAGTGTACTGGAGAACAGTTGTGTAACGTATTTTAATTTTTATAAACATGTACGAACAAAAATAAAATGGGAGTAATATTTCCACATTCAGCTAAACGTAGCTTGACTTTTACTTAAATTAAGGTATTGTCATTTCATAATGGCTGGGGTTGTGCCCAAGAAACGGCATTTACTAACATAATAGAAATGACCCAGGGACATTTACGGTTGTTGCTGCATTATTGTACATACATAGTTATGTAACTATTTCAATTATATCTTCTTTCACATTGGTATAAGAAAAAAATAGGTATTGGTTTCTTCAGCAATAATTTATCTCTAGCAAGAAGTCCGTTCTGTTCAACTCATTTTGTGTTATAAAAAAAATATAATTTTCCCTTTTTTTTTGCCATTCTTATTGTGGCTCCCCTTCACCCCCTCTCTCCTGTCCCTGTTTTTATTAGATTATCGGTAAACAGTCTCCAGTTGCTTTGTAATATGTTGACTTTTATTCTGTTTCCCCATTCAAGGATTGTTCAAGATCATGTTTTATTGATATTTTATTTTTGACACAAAATCCATCTTACAGTCTCCTCATAGGGTAACAGTGGTTCAGTTAGTTGGCTTTGTTTGTGTAGACTTTTAGTGAGTGATTTTGGAGTTTCAGCTTCACTTGGAAGTAGACTTTAGGTTTGATCATAACCTCGCTTTACTGATGGACTCTGCTTTACCTCTAGGGTCATGTGGTGATAAAGAATCCAGCTCTCCTTGGCTGAATTTTCTGTCATTGTGGACATATTTTAGTTACTATTTGAAACACTGATGATGGTACAATACAGGGGGCTGTTTCACAAAAGCAGAATTTATGAATCCAGGATAAAGCGAGGCTTCACCTAGTCTAATCTGTGCATCCTGGCTTGGTGCGTTTCACGAAGGCCAAGCCAGGCTGAGGAGGAGCGACTAGGTCGAGCCAGGCTGAAGTAATTTGGATAGATGCACTTTCACGGATTTCCTTAACGGACCTTGAGGTCGATAACAGATTTACTGATGCTAAAATGGAGAATACGCATTGTTCATACTTTATACAGAGTGAGCAGCAGCTTCTTGTGGAAGTATGATAACGTGAAACACATTATTTGTAAAAAAAAAAAAGAAAAAAAAGAATCACAGCTGTGGCACACGATCGCGAAACGACTGAATCCGTAAGTAGCCTAAATATATACATTAACTGACCACTGCCCTAAATTGAAACCATCATAATCATACCATTCAAGGATTAGGCTACTAATCATTTGCACAAAATAACTATTGTATTCTTTTGCCTTAAAAGTAAGCAGAAGATAATGTTACTCAGAAAATTTACCAAGAAGATCAATTTTCTACATCGCTAGAATAAGATGCGTAAATATCTCTTTCACTCTGTTTCTCCCTCTCTCTCATGGGCTAAAATATAAATGACCTAAGTCATATTAACTTCTACTGCTCGCTTTTAATGTTCGTTTTTGCAAATGAAAAAAAGTGACTCATTGAATGGTTTCAGTTAAGAGCAGTAGTTCGTAAATGTATATTTTTAAACTATCATTCAGTCGGTCCGCTATTATCTGCTACGCTTTTTCGCATGTGTTTTTTTTTTTTTTTTTAGAGGACGAGTTTCATTCTTTACATATTATATGTTTTGCTCCCTCGTATATATGGACATAGAAAAGAAAGCCGCTAAAGAAATTGGACTCTAAAATCTAGAAACTATAAAGATAATTAAGTGATACATTTAATTCACACTGTAAACATGAATGGAACAGAGTATATTTATCACTTATTTCCCCCCAGCAAAATATAAGGTCAAAAACCATTTAGGTGTCCTCTCCCTGTTGTTGCATGAATGTACAGTAGCCTACACTATATAGTTACTGGTCCAGTGAACTAAGACTATAATTAGGAAGGATTGCACAATTAGGATATGTTCTTTAAATTGTACAATCCTCCCAAATTATAGTAGTTAAAGAACACCCCCCCAAAAAAAAAATCACTATAGAAACACACATGTACAGCACTTTATATATTGCCCTTAGTAACAGAGGTCATTTAAAACACATTTGGCAACTTTATCAGCCTTTTCTAATTATCATTAACTGCTGTAATATATTCATCAAACGTCTAACAACAATATGAACAACAGTCTTCATACAGCAATATAACAGTAACAATGACTGTCACATGAATAATTATAAAAAAATAATGGTCACATCTTTAAATAATAACTGTACTTAAATGAACAGCAATATGCACCTGTTGTATTTTAATGCAGGGTGATAACAATAAGGTAAAACCACTGCTGAGTGAACATAAAATGCTCCAGGATTAATAAATCCTGGCTGTAGAGAATAAATCTCCATGGTAAGGTAGGTGCCTCTGCTTTTGTGAAACCGAGTCAAGGCTAAATTGAGCCAGGATAACTGGGAAATCCCGGGTTAATCCCTTATCTTGGTTTTGTGAAATAGCCCTCAGGTCAATTTTAAGTGGGATTAAAGCCAGGAGAGTTTGCTGATGGTGCATGTTGGCCTGCCCTTTCCTTGTCCACATCTGGGGCACAGCCAGTAGGATGGACATCGTGTGTGTGTGTGTTTTCTCCAAAGCCTGAACTATCTGGCGTGGGTCAGGATGAAATTAAGAGAGAAAGGGGGAGATGGACCACTTCAGAGAGGTAAACACAATCACCCTTGTTGTTAGTCTGATAAGGGTCAAGGTGGAAGTATCACAAACAGGTTAACCTTGAAACTTCTACTTTGACTTTGGCAGGATTTAAGTGGTGAAAGGTTGCAACAAAAGTGCTACATATTTTTCATAATTATTGTTACCACAACCCTTGCCAAGCAGTTGCCATATAACACAATGCAGTTGGGAATTTCTTTGTGATAATCGCATGGAATGTTTTTGTCATTTGAAGATTGTCTCTTGCATGATGAAAAACATACAATTCAGGACATACTAATAGAGATTTTTATTATTTGTGATGCAACATAAGACAACACTAAAATGTCTTTTATTCAGCTGTCCCGATGTAGTTCTTGCTGATGGGGCTGAAGCAATACATTTTAGTACTTTGTTCATTATTGTCATTGAATGTGTTGATGTCTGAAGTCATGTAAGGCTTTTTTTTCTGTAAGAACAAAAGCATCCTTTATTCATCACTGCATGACAAGTAAATTCTAGACAAAACGAGGGGGGCTTGTTCCTTTTTGTTTTTGTTTGAAAGTTTAAAATCCATTTATAAGAACATGGCCTTTCTTTAATAAAAACATTCCTGTATAAATTCTAGTTCTGAATGAATAAATCTTATATATATTCAACATGATGGTTGAGATGCCCCATGCCTTTTATACCTGACCTTTCTCACACACACACACACACACACACACACACACACACAAATATATGCTGACTGTAGAAGTAGCATACCCCTGCTTGTAATTGAATTACAAACTACTGTGGGCATATTTGTGTTGACATTAACCGGAATGGAATTGTTTAATATCCTCAGGTTGTGTGGTTGCTATTGTCACTTCATCTGGACTTTGGGGATCCACACACATACACACAAGTACACAAACAACATGATGCCTTGGCCATTGCCCAGTGTTATTTTCATGGTGTTTCCAGCCTAATAACTCATTGTTTCTTCTTGTGTTTTTTTCCCAGTCTGCCTCTCTGTCTTGGTGTGCTTGTCTTGTCTGGACACAATATGTAATTCCACTAGCCTGATTATTGAGAGAATGTTGTAGGCCTAAATGTGTCCATGTTATCAGCAAGTTATAGTTGTGCAGACATGAGAGAATAAAGCCTGTAAGTCTGTAGATTTTGTTTTCTGGCCACAACAGAACAAGATAGAGGAAGAAAATAAATACAAAATGAAGAAAAAGCCCACGGTGCTCACAGATATAAACATATTATTTTGTGGCTGTCACCCAGGGTTCAAAAACACCTCAGTATGGACAGAGGGAGAGACAGACAGATTTGAAAAAGGAAGAGTAAAGAGACTGAATTGGAGCGAAAGGGGTGAAATGCTTGGCCACATGGTCTGGTGGGAAATCCCCCACTGAGCTATGAGTCCTGCTCAGTGGCTAGATGAAATGTCTTATCTGCCGGCAGCAGGACTCTGTCCTTTAAGTAGGGCTAGGGAAAAGTCATTGTCCAGCCAACCAGCATCTCAACTGATCCGTGTTCTCTTTGACCTTTACCACTGTTGCCACCGACACATGCCAAACTTTAGATTGTGTTAAATGAAAGATTGCTCATTTATGTAACATCTCTCATGTGAGTGGGTTTTTCGTTTGTTGCTTGCAAACCTTATTTCCTCACACAGTTGTTAATAGGTCATGCTTGTATTGCAAGGGAAACAGTGAGACGTGTGACATTTGGATCTACCTGACTGTAGACTGTCTTTTACCAATTCTTGTGGTATCTTTCCTCTCAACTAATCTACCAACTCCTAATGAGCAGGAAATTAAGTTGTAACGTGGCTATCATACAGCATGATATGCACTAATTGCTCAGATTGTATCTGTATTATTCTTTTTACAAAGAGCAGTAGGGTGCTCAAGTAATTTTCATTAATTACACACAAAGAAGGAGTAATTAGATTTTTCATTATTTATTTCATAGCTTTTTGTCTATTACTTTTTTGGAAGTGTCGGTGGTTGGCTGAAGGTGTCATAATATGTTTAGATGTATTACCTCCCAAGAACACTGTTGTAGACATTATGTGAAAATGTAGAATTTCCACTCTAAATCAGCCTGGCAAAGCCCTCTGTTTGTCAGCAATATCACAATCTCACCACCAGAATGTGTTCTTGCATATCACTCTACTCCCACATGCAGTTGTTTTTGTTGGTCCACCCTGCCAGGTGTTGTTGTAAACCATCATAATGTTCTTTGTCACCTTGAATTATCAGGAAAGGAGGAAGGAGTTCGGGGACACTCTCGCTACGAAAAAACATTTTATTTAGAACAGTACCACATGCAGTGTTCGAAAAATGTCTCCTTAAAATAAGGCTTCAGAATAAGCCGATTGTAAAATATGTGCCCTTCTTTAAATAGCATTTAGTGGTGAGTCATGTCATTCAAATGAATACAGTAGGGTCATGATTTCGCAATAAGGGAAACTAACACATTCAGACGCAAAGCTTTGGAGGACTTTTGTACTGTGCATCTAAAGAAATCCTTGTAACATGCTAATCTCATGCTGTGATGAATTACAGAGACAGAGTGCAGTACTGTTCCTCTGTTCTTGCATCACTTACTGATTGCACCTCTTGATCACGCGACAGAGATAAGAGAGTTGAGAAAACATTGTTTAGAAGATTGTATATACGTAGGCATATGTCTGCCAGAGACAGAGAGAGGTAGCAAGGCAGACTGAATGGAAGAAGCAATGGCAATCAGCTATCTCCGAGCTCTAGCTTCCAGGCCAGACACACTGCTGCCATGTGGTTTTCCAGTAAGCTGACAAAGAAGCTGAATAATGTATCTATCAGTCTGCCTGAGTGTGCCGAGCACTGGGCACTGAGGAAGCTGCCAGCTTGTTATAGGCTCATTACAGGTGAAGATGACATGTGGAGGTGCAGCCGCCTTGGCATTGTCTCCCTGCCCTGCCCCCAATAGAAGGCACAGCACTCTGTCACTGTCCATGACATAGAAAAAGGGAGACAGAGGTGATAGAGGAGAAGGGAATGGGCCTCAATGCTCCCCTAACCCCCCAAAATGAAATTGACAGGCTCGCTGAAGTAATTGCTCCCAGCACTATTTTCTTTGGCAGGAAATACTGTTATCGACAAATAGGGGATTCAATAAGCGGCAGGAGATGAGGCTCTAGGCTGTGGTCAAAAGGCTGTGTGTCCTCTACTGTTGAGGTCATCCTCCCATGCTCGATCTCTCTGCCCCCCCCCCCCCCACCAAACTCTTTCTGTGTCGTTTTGTATCTAACCCCGACTTTTTCCTCATAACTCCTCCATACTCCCTCTGCTTCTTTCACTTTTTACGTCTTACTAGTTCATCACACACTACCTTCACAACATCTCTTTCCCTCATCCCTCTATCTTTCCTTGCTCTCTTTCTCCAGGGCTCTGTTTTTTGGACCATTTTCTTCTGTTGACTTTTTTTTTTTTTAGCCTGAAGGGGAAAACTCTATTACCAAATAGCCAGCAGGTAATGCCATCTCCCTCTACTCCTCAAATTGTTTCTCTGCTGCCAGTGTGGTGGTGTAATGTTAATATTATCCCAAATGATTCCATTGATTGAGCTAGGGTCATGAAAAAGCAGTTTATGGTCAGTGTCTTTGGTTTCCAGAGGTCAGAGCATGCGGTGAAACCAGAGCCATAGCTTTTCTGGACATAGTGGTATGCCTGCTGGGAACTACTGAGTAGTAAGAAGATAAATACAAAGTGGGTGATGTGTTTCCCTCTCACTGCCCTGTGTACTATTGAGGAAGTAATGCTCCGAAAATGCAGTCGCCTAATAAACCATATCCCAAAATGGAATCGCATTCTTGCTATGTTTGGGTCAACATTTGTGTTATTTAGGCCCGATTACTTTTCCAAAAGTGCATATATTTATTGTTGAATGTTAAAGTTGTATCAGTGGTGTTTAATATTCAGTTCAATTTCAACTTGAGTTCTTACTCATGCTTGCAAGCTGCCCTTGGCAAAGCTGCTGGGTATATTTCATTAAGCCTCGGCCAAATGGCAGGTGATTGGTTTTCTGACTTGCATGACACCCAGCACTGTGGCTTTAATGCTTCTCACCTGCCATTATCTTTCAAAATGTATTTACCACAGTGGTGACAAATCACCTCTCCACTGTCTACCCAGCTGTGTTGTTTTAGCATTTGTTATTTATTGAAACGGATCCACTGCAGACAGAAGTGTGTTTGGAAATCCCCAGCCTTTTCTACAGCAAAAACAGTTGGCAATTTGACTGCTGTGATGAGTGCAACAATGCTCAGCCTGAGAATATAAATATCAATCATTGTTAATCGTTTTCCTCCTACTTTGTGGAGGACAAGGAACACTTACATGGACTGTGTGTTGTTCCTGCAATCCTGGCATGATTGGATTGGGCATGTTATGCACTGCTCCAATCAGTTGTTTAAATGGATCTGGTCCCAGGCCTTTAGTAGGTCCCTTTCCAGGGACTATCAGCCCTATTGGATAATGAAGACTGTAGTTTTAGCCTTCTTCTTTATAGTGAAGAATCCCCCTGGAGGATCTCTAGGCCCATTCTACTAAAAGTGTTTTAAATTAATGAGCACTTTTGTGTAGTGTGCTGGGAAGTACATCTGTGGAGCTAATGGTCCAAAAAAGTTCAGATAGAGTCTAGAACAGGGGTCACCAAAATCTTTTGCATCGCATACTGTTTTATATTGACAATGGGTTATCAAAACCGAAATAAAGGTTGGGCTCTTTAGTATGTCTAGTCTGGTGGTCGGAAACCAGTATATCTGGTATATTTTCATTGCATGTCATAATGTTGGCATATTAAAACATATTATTTTACAGGATATATCTTATGTAGTTGCTGGCCATACAGTACTATCCTATATTTGTTCCTGCTTGTTGGGACAAAATGGTTCATAAGTAAGATGGTTACTATTTTAGCCTTGCTGTACAAATTGAATAATCCTCTTTTAAGTCTTTCTTGTAAATGGTAATACAATTTATTTTTTAGCTCTGTGAGAGACATCTTGGTAGCACGAGTAACAATTGTTTTACATTAATTCTTAAACCGCATTTTTACAACAAAATTAATCCATGGACAAGAACCATATACTTAACTGGTTAGCATAATTTGTATTTATTTTATGGGATTATTTGACAGAGAATGTGTTCATTGATCAACAGAAAAACAATGTGCATTAGCCAAATTTAGCCTAAATGGCTAATTTTCATTTGTTGTCCTTGGCCAGATGCACCCTAAAAATAGACCTAGCTAACTGCTCAGCCTAAACAATAATTTCATCATGTCTGGATTGACTGATGATAATGTACATCTTTTTTAGACATCGTCATGAGTAACCCTGTGAGGCATACCTTGGTTGCACATACCCTATTTGAGACCCCTTTTTAATGAGATAAAGGAAGATTATTGGGCTCTGATTGAAAATGCTAATTTCCTTGAACACTACATATTAACGCTGATAAGAAAAGAAAGGAAAAGCACTGTCACTCAAGGATTAAAAGCAGTTTTTTTAAGTACTTGAATGTCATGGTTGATCCGATTATAACGTTTTACATCACAGTCTAAGTTGAACTTTGAAAACTCAAAGACCGAACATTTCATCTGGGATTTTGTTAAGTATTTGGAGTATCTGTCTTTCTCCTCTGTGTATATTTGGTATTATCATTTTCATTGTTTTCGTAGTCAATATAAAAAACATGTACAAATTGCAGAAATGTGAAATAAAGAGTCTCGTTGTAGGTAATAGTTGAAAAATCTAGATAGTAATGAGAAGGATTCTTACCTCTCCCTATGGCTTAATAACTACCTTCAGTCAGATAAAAGCTAAACTCCTTCACATTCACCCAATGGTGTTTGAGAAAAAGATGAATGGCGTAAGTGTTCAAATAGATCACGATAAGAAAGACGGCCAAAAGAGAAACAGAAAATTGATTTATTACTAAATCAAACTGTAGTTTGGAAGACTAGACAATTGCGTGAAAACACATTCTCAGGTTTAACTTGCTTGAGATTTTACTTTTTTGTGCTAGTATCACAATAGCAGAACAGATGAAAATGTTGAAAGCCATGGCAGAGAATAATAGAAAAAAGTAATGGTTCTTCCATGCGTAACAAAAGGAATGGTGAAATTAAGTGAAGTGGCATAAGTAGATTCTTGTTTTCATGTTTTTTTTGGTGTTGCTTACAAAATGCCATACTCATACAGACAATAAGGTACTCATCTGTGTGTGCTGACATTTCTACTTTGAAAAATGCAATCAAATTTTGACACTGGTTATGCAAGAGGTGTCACTTTTACTTGGTTTTGGCAGGAATCACTCCTGCAGGTCGCGAATCGTGATTTTACGTCAACCTTTTTATCAAATAAACACTTGAGCCCATCGAACTATGAGCTCAGTTTACACCTAAAGCACAGTTATTAGTAGCTTGCTGTTGTTAGACTGCCTCTGCTTTTTCAACAACCAAAAATGGTTCTTTCATGTTGACTGTGCATTGCAGGAGAGCAGCAGGCCTCTCTTTTCTCCAGATAAATGAGCTAGCCTATTACTTCCCAAACTGCCTATTAGCACAGCTCCCTTTGTGGGGAACCAGCAGTCCATGGATGAGCACAGTGAAGATGATTTTGTCTAGCAGTCTGGTTCATGCATATGTGAGGCTGTTTCTGCAGCGCTTTTTCTCATTTTGTTTTGTAAGGGTGTAACTCAAACCCCACCTGAAATGTAGCTTAACTTGACAACAGAACCTGAAAATTACTAATTTAACACATATTTGTTCTTGGAGCTTGTTCTGGGAGTACAGATAATGTAGTAAAATGAATCAACTTTCACTCAAAGCTTTTTCATTTGTATTCCTCAGAATTGATGTTGATTGCTGGACTGCATGGAAACAATGTCAGACTATAGAATTCAATCAGTCTGTAACTTTGGAATCAAGCTGTAGCTCAATCTAATGTACAATGTTGTGTGCTGGGAGAGTGAGTGTGTAAATGTGTGTTTACCTGCTTTGGTGTAAGTGTGTGTGTTGCTGCCAATAGGTAGTCTTATTGTGTTAGCATCAGTGTAGCAACATGTCCCTAGAGCCCTATGTGGAGATTATACACAAGAATCCATTTACTTCAAGCAGGAGCTACCACAGATAGTACCTAGAGCCTGTGTTTGGCTCGCTGTGAGCAAGTCCATCATTGGAATATTGGCTGATTGAGAAAAACAGAAATTGGCCAAAAAAATCTCTAGATGCTCACTCATCCTTTTTGTAAAACACAGAAGTTGGGCCTGCTTTTACAGTATTACTAGCATCTCTGTGAGAATGTTAAGTCAAAACAAATCTTAACAACTGCACCTACTGAACACAAAATACTTACTCAACAATGTAAAGTCCTCTTAATGGTATAGTTGAGTGAGTCTGTTCCTAATGGTCTAGCTTAATATGACTTTTTTGGCCTGTAATTGTTAAGTAACCTTTCTATGAATTTGGGAAGATATTGATGCAAATCATACATGGATGGCCTTTTGAACTTTGTTCACAAATTTCTTTTGTTATTGATTACCATTGTTGTTTTTGATCACATTACGGTGTCACTAGTATATCATGGTAATCTAATAACTGTCCTGTTGATATTTTGTTTTCAGGGTGGACTAAGGAACAGCAAGCACGAGTCTACACTTTCATCCCAAGAGTATGTTCACGAGCTACGTTCTGGCATCACAGAAGAAAAGCTGCTCAATTGCCTGGAGTCCCTCAGAGTGTCTCTCACTAGTAACCCTGTCAGGTCAGTAACTCAGCTTTTTTTCACACACTGCAAACTGCGCCTTGTACATGGAAATGTTCTCAGTGATATTCGCAAATACTACAGTTCATAACACAACTCAAAGCGCTTATTTGATTATCTGTTATTATTGGCACAATGACGGTTCGTCAAAATGAAGAGAAAAAAAAAGGGACTCCTTTTTTGTCCTCTCATAGCTGAAAAAACAGATACTCTGAAGTGTCACCATGCACGGCATGCTGTGATGGATCATCTGTGTTCTATAGTTTTAGACTTTACAGTCCCACAATGATTAGGCTCAACATCACTCTATCGCTACAATCGCTATGTTTGGTAGGTTATTCACATAGTTTCCCTCTGGATATTGCTGTGTGAAAGTATCCTCTTAGGCAAAATAGTAGCACACACAATAGATGTGCACAGCTGAAAATACTGCACAATAATCTCACCCCACTAATATTTGCTAGCCGTGCTTAATGCATTTGCGCTGAATTATTGTAAGAAAATTACGGGATCCATTCAGTCTATCTAGCAAAAGGGGAGTGAGATGGACCTAAGTGAAAGTAACCTTTCTGGTTGTACTTTTATGTGACATGATCCCAAATAGACAGTTGTAAATTCATACATATATACAAGTATATGTGTATATATACAGTACACACACACACATACTTTATAACTATATATATATTTATAAATTATTAATAAGAATATATTATATATATTTTATTAATAATATATTTGTTTAATGAACCAGAAACAGTTTAAGGATTCAGTGGCATGTCAAGTATTGTGAACCCAAATGCCATCCTGACTGCACTGAATAATCACTTAATGTAGCTATTGTTGTGGTAGAGCACAGCATATTGGATTTGACAAAAGATCAGAGTAAGTGATAGAGTGCAAGGACAAGCACAAGCTGTACATACAAGTTTCTACTCATCTTATCAAGCTTTATTTTCTGTTGAGTAATATTTGGATATAACACAAATTTTAATGCAAGGTGTCCATATCAGTGAGATCTAAATAGGGCTGCAACTAACGCTTATTTTCGTTGTTGATTAATCTGTTGATTATTTTCTCGATTAATCGATGGTGGTGAAAAATATCGGTCCACAACTCAGAAATTCAGAAGATATTCATTTTACTGTCATAGAGGAGTGAAGAATTAAATTAATTAAATTGAATAAAAAATGTAAAAGACTAAGTTTACACAATTACACAAATAATTTGTCTGCAAGTCATAAGTTTTACTTTTGAGATTACTTTTTTTTTTGCTTCAGTTTTTTTCTCTCTCAAATTCTTACTTTTGTTTGATATTTAAGAAGTTTTGTTTAATTCTAATGAAAGAAATATGATTCCATAGTATGATAGACAAGACAGATGCACAGCATCCACTTTTAAACAAGCACAGTATATGGTGTAGCTGACCAAACAAGCACAAGCTTATTGTCACTGGGAGCGAGTCTGTCATTCCAGACCACTCCGTCCATTAAGCTCTAATAGATCTCTTTTAGTTTTCCACATCTGAAAGCCGGCCATTCTGAGACCTTAATAAGCATGTGGCTCTGTGTCATGTGTACAACCTGCCTCCAATCTACCAAACTAAGAATGGCCAGTGCCTGCACTTCTCTTTTAATCTGTTAGAAACCTTTACAAAATTGTAGTCCAACATGATTTTAGATTTTTTTGGTTCTCGGCTCTGTCCTGTTGAGCCTTGATTGGCTCTTTTGTAATTCGTTACGAGGGCTCACTGATTTTGTAAGCCTTGTCTTTACTCTCTACCCAAGTCCTCTGCCTTCTCTCTTTAAATGGGATCTTTAATTTTAATTTGGTCCCACTAGTGCAACAGAACCGTTAGTGACAGCAGATCCTTTAAATTATTTACCAGCCCACTGTTGAGGAGATGTTTCTTAATGAATGGTGCATATTAAATGGTCATCGGATAAGTGGAATACTTTTTTTATGTTCACCCTGGATACAAAGAAAGGAACTGCCAGCATGGCCCCAGAGAAGCTTTTTTTTTTTTTTTTTTTAAATCTGTGCGCTACTACTGTAGCAGCATCACTGCTGCATCCCTGCATTAGCCACAGAGGAACCACAGATAGATGAATAATGTGCTAAGCTTAACATAGTAAAAGCACATTTTATATAAAGTATTTTATATAGTATAATGAATAGCTAAGTAGTTATACCTCGAGTGATTGCGGAACTTTGAAGTCAGTCTCCAGCAAGCTGTGGGGAGTCAAGTCAGCCTATCCACTTACGAAGGCCAACTGTTGCCGAGGGGATGTAAGTGAGGCCAGGCTCGCCCTGTGGGTGTTTTCAAATGGCTGAAGCTTTGACCGGCATGTATGGGACCAGTGCGTTATGGACGAGTCGCCTCCTACACATGGGGAGAAAGCAACCTTTGAGTGTGTGTGCTGAGGTGAACTGTGCGGGTGTTGACTACCACCGGCCCCCTGCTCATGTTTACCCCTCTCATTATTTCTCTCCTTGGTAAAGGGATTGTTTTCTTGAAGCATGGATAAGGTTACTACTAATGAATATGAATGCACTTAATTGTCATGGATCACAACACAAAGGAAATTTACATTTGGTTTGCTACTTTCCTGACTCCACTATGTTAATGTAACCTTTTGTACACCATGTTATCATACAGTATACTGAAAATAGCCATGAAGTAGATGGCAGAACAGTGGAATCATGCTTGTTTTAATTTACACCTTAGAATAGGTATCAGCTGGCCTTCTTTTGAATATTAATATTTTGGGGACTCTGTTATAAATTTTAACTGAAGAAATTAGTAAATTTCTTGGCAAAAGATGACAAGTATACGCCTGTATAAAAATAGAGCTAGACTGGTAATTTGTGCATTATATGCTACTATTTATTTTGCCTTGCTGGTTATTCATAGCAGAGACAAACTACCATTCCAACAGAAATGCTGGTGTATAGCCAAGAGCTGATCACTTTCATGTTTTCTTATAGTTGAAAGAGCAAGAAAAACTTTGTCTAAGATTGTCTTGCCTTTGTTCAAACGATTTAGTGAAATGAAGAGCGGAATTGTAATTTTTGGGTCTGTATTTATCAATTAAAGCATTATAAACGTTGGAAGGATCAGTTCAAAATGGTCTGAAATTCTCAAGAGGAATGTGGTATGTGTAAAGACGTGTATTTGATTAATAATAAATTATCAATTTATCAATATTTTCAGGTTGATCCTTTTGTAAACATCTGCTTTGTGATAAGTTTATTATATAATCAGTACTAAATTGATCATTTTGATATTACCAGTAAAGCACTGCTTGTGCTTTGTCAAGGCCAATGTGAGTATTGACTCCAAGTGGGCCATCTATATTAAACAATATTAGTGTCCTTTGGTTTTATATATATATATATAGCAATTTTATATTAATTCATACTATTTCCATCAAAAAAGTAATTTTGTTGTCTCTGTTTAAACACTGGAGACATTTTCGACATTAATGTGATGATTAAATGAAACATTAAACCTAATTCTATACACTGAAATGAAAGTCTCATCAAAGTGCCGTTGTCCTTTCACAGTTAGTGCTTACCATTGCTTTTTGTCTTTCCTGTGATGTTTGGGCATCCTGCTAATTTGCTCCCAGAGGCCTGTGTTTGTCTAATAGTTTAATTGGCTGGGCTGTGCACCTGTTTGGCAGCACAGGTGGCCACAGGGCCATTGTGCTAAGGGCCTTATCTCCCAGGCAATTCCACACAGGTGTGTGGCATGCAGCCTTTGCAGATCCACCCACAGATGGCATTGCCTGGAGCATGCACTGCTTACTCTGTTTCCACTCTCTTCTCCTCGGCTGCCATGTTTTCCACTTCTCTTTCTGTCTGAATTTCCCCAGCCAATTATGTATCCTCTACTTCATTCTCCCCATTTTAATTTTGTCATTTAGATGCTCTCTCCTTAATTTAGAAGTGTCAGATTGACTAGCCACTTTTCATTAATTTCTTAATCCACTGACATGAAGTGAGATGCCAACTTACAGAAAATTACAACCCTCTTGTTTTCTCATTGAGTGGGAGAGAAATCCTGCAGGGCTTCAGTCCGGCCTTCTTTCTCATTTTACAATTTCTACTCTCTGTCTCGCAAAACTGCGATTAGATCAATTTTTTATACAGTCACTAGAGCAAAACTCTTTAATTTTGTATCATGTACATTTGCATTTTGTATTGCATGATTGGGCACACCTTACTTTTGCACTTCTAAAGAAGTGTGGTTAAAGCTCATCTACTCAGATCTAGCTCAGCTGCTGCTCCATCAGTAGACTTTCCAATATAAAAATAGGAGAGTTGTTTTGAGCAGCAGAGCACACATCCATGGCTCTAGCCTTTGAGTTCCCTATGTTTATCTCTCAGCATTACACTATGCTTCTGTCAAATCCCGACAGTGACTTTCATATTAGATCTGCTAGCTCTCAGATCCCTAAGACAAATTTAAGCAAAATTGAACTGGGCTTCTAACTTTTAATTCTGTGAAATCTTCACCTTAAAAGTCTGACAGTCTCAGGGGCATTTTCTTGTGGGGTCTTTTTATGGAGGCAGAAGACATTTGCTGACAACAGAGTTTCGCTCTGTGTCTGGTTGTTGTGATGATCTTGCTGCTCTGCCACACAGGGTGTCTCTGAGTCTGAATCAGTCTCACCAGCTCTTCTCAGTTGAATGCTTGTAGCTGAGCACAGAGGATTGCATGGATCTCTAGTAATGGGCTTTTTACGAGCTTTAAAGTTACTATGCCTGCTAACATAAAGCTGCTCGTCCTATTGACTGTCTGTCCTAATGCACATCTTAATAAAGCATTAAACAACATACCGACAAACACTAACAATTATGGCAAGTACAGTGGAGGTGCTTCCCATATAATGATAAAGCAAACCTTCAAATAACCCATATTCCCTCATCTCTTAATCTATGTTTGTTATATTACAGTCAAATAAATTCTTTTATGACCACACACATAATTTTTGTAAACAATCAAAATATAGTGTAATCATACTCTTTGATTTAAACAATTAAATTCCTACTGGAAGGTGAAAAGATTGATTGTCATTACATTTTATGTGTATGGCACTTACTCATATAATTAAAACCAAGACAATTAAAAGGTGTCAAAAAAGCCACTCCCATGGCACACATGCATTTTTATTAGAAAAATGTCCATCTGCTGGTGTGACTGTTCCTACAAATAAGAGCATCTAAACGTCTCAGCGGCTGTATAGAAGCCCTTGACAGCTTAGCCCAGAAATCTTGTTTGGCACAGACACAAAGTGTGAATAGTGCCTCTCAATGCAACTGCAATGAGTTAACACTGCACTGATGAATGATACTTGTTTGAAGATGTAGGTGCAGTAGTCAGTCATCAATAGGCCAGCCTTGTCTGACATAGATTCCTTACAGGGATGAATAATCGTTTCAACTCTGTCATTTTTTATGTGGCAATAGCTCCCTATCTCAGTGAACCATCCATAATTGATCTTCTATATACACTTTGTTATCCTGGATAGTGCTTTTGTAAGCTCAATCAGACTCCATGTCAATTTGAAAATTTTAAATATAGTATTAAAAAAAATCTGATGTCCTTAGTGGAGTTGAGGGGAACAGGCTACCTCAGGACACATGATAGTCTGATGCCTTTGAAATTTCTGGATCAAGCACCATTTGTTCCCATCCCATCACTTTGTAGAGTATTGGAAATATTGCAATTTAATTTCCTACCATGACGATCAAGATTTTACATCCTTCAGGAAGGGGGAGAGACACAAGATATCCAAAAACCTAACCTGTCAGGGCCATACAATTACATTACATTAGTTACACACACAGCAAAGAAGGAAAGTCGGGGTGGAAGCTTTCCGTTGGTGTAATTTTCTTTGCACCATGCTGTGGGACTCTACTCTCTAGACTCCCAGTATTACAAACCTCCAGGCCTCAGACAAGTTTGCTCTGTCACTTGTCAAGGAGAAATGAGACAGGAAAGATGTGGAAATGACATAATAATTTAGCAGATGTCTGTCGGCAAAGGTTTCTCTGGTCTTCAGTGTTTTCAAAAGTAACAGAAATAGTTCAGTCATTAGTGAATCCAAACTTATTTTTGTCTTTATGTCTCAGAATGGTGCAATCACGCTCATTTTATACCATTCAAAGAGATTTATATGACTGTTAAATTTGGCACAAATGTTATGATGCTGTCTTCAACAGACGTGACGAGCAGTCAGAAATGAGCAAGTTAACTAGTTTTTACCCTTGTGGCTGACTTTAGAGTTGACGTGCGCCCTTCTTCCTCAGAGGCAGTGAAAACGATTTTGGAGACATAAATGTCCTCAGTGTCTGGGTATATTTTAAGAGTGATGTCTATTTCATTTTATGACACCATCTGTTAACCTCCAAGATACCCATATCTGTTACAGCCCCAACGTGATACATACATAATTCAGAAATTCATGTTTCTAAATTTGGCCTTGGTTTATATTTTGGAGGATATGATGCTTTTGGGCACAAAACAATATATAATATAGTGCATTTTATAGCTTTAACATGCATTTGAACAGGACAGCTTGACAAAATATTTGGTACACATATTATATCCTCAAACATATATTAATATTTTCTAGAGGTTGACCGATATGGGTTTTTCTCTGGCCGATGCCGATCTTTAGAAATCATGGTCAGACGATTTATTTTGGCCGATATTTGGCCGATATGTGCTTGTTTTTAAACCTCTATTTGAAAGATAAAATGTAACACTAATAATTACTTAAGATACACAACATTTCTCAACAAGAACATTTATTGAACACTTCACCAATCTGCACTTGTATACTTCAATTAAAAATGTATAATGTAAAAACATATATTGTGTAAATAATGTATAAAAAAAATTATTAAATAAACGAAACAGGTAAGAAGAAAATAAACTATGTCAAATAAACTTTCCAATGAAAAAACTAAGTTTAGTGCACTTAGCAGCATTTGTAAAACTTCTGAGAACACAAATCTGCAAACTTTCATAAATAAAATAAATTAACAATTTTAACAATAGTAGTGCTGCATACAGTAGCAACCAGCAGCATTTCTTTGTTTTAGGTCTGAAGAAAATGTGTAACACTTGAACACAAATAATCTTAGTGGATCTTCACTTCTGCTATGGCTACTTAATCATTTTAAATAAATATAATAAATATCCGCTCTCACACGCAAACGACTAGTTGCATTTATATTATGAGGAGCATTGACCGCATCAACTATAGTAAAGTGCAATCACGCTTTTGACTCTGAACACGGTGCTGCTGCAGTGTGGGGGTGTGTGTGTGTGTGTGTGTGTGAGTGAAGGAGCTCCGCTCCGCACACAGCCTGAGAGGGAGTGATTCTCTCAGACACCAAACTAGAGGTGGGCATACGAATAAGTACAAAAAAATCGAATTGTCGACAGTTATAAAGTTAGTCGCGTTGCACACACTGCTATTTTGAGGATGCATTATCAAAAGCATTAGTTGGAGCCTCTGGTCTTTCTGAAACGGTGTGCTTAGCAACAACGCTAGCAAAGCAAAGCCAGTCCATCACTAGCCTTGACAAGTAGCTAATGCTAATGCTTTGTCTATAACGTTAGCTAATTCTTGGTGGGTAACATTAGATTACGACATCGTTAAACACGCTCATTTATTTTTTGTATGATTGTTTTGACCCTAAAACAGGTGCTTTATCGCCGATTAAAAAATCAACGAGACCATAATTAAAAAAAAATGAACATCATTCTGTGTTGCAGAAGACTTAAAACTAGCCATTGAGACAATAAACTCATTATGAAAATGTTTAAGATTCTTTTGTAAATCTTTACAATCATTCCTCAGAAGAACCAAGCAGGCCTGCCTTGTTGCACGATTCAAATTTTCTTCAAAACGTACCGTTTTCAGCGTGAAGCTTACTAGCTCGAAGTTTGTTGTTTTTTTACCGTAGCGACGGGATTTTGAGAATGTGAGCCATGCATCACCACCATAAGTGGAGTGACCTAGCACCTGCCACTTGGATGGAGAGTGTGCATATTACCTGAAGTTACATGTAAAGGATATCAGCTGCCGTTCACTTTCCAGGACAGCACAGGTCAATGATTTTGACTCTTTGTATGTGTTCCCTTGGTTCTACCATATCCATCAGCATTCTCTTAAATATTTAACTTACGTTTGTGTGAGGTGAAGGATTCTATGAACAAGGGTCAACAAAACAAGAGAGGAAACAGTGTGTGGTAGGTTTAAATAATTCTATGAAGGGTTTTGTAAGAAAAGAAAAAAACGTTTTTGATGCTTACAGTACAGGTACCTGCTTGTTTATGTTATGTTTTGCAGTTTTGATTTGCTCTGTGTAGTTTCATAGATAGGATGTGGGATGAATTCATCATCATTTGTATATTAGATTATAACCAGATTGATAGCTTGTAGACATTTTTTTAAGGTTCAGAAATAGACATTTTTAGACAAGCTAGCAGTGTGGGTCTAGAGATAACAAAGTCAGTTGGTCTGTATATCTTGCAGTCGTCCAGCACCAACAGGTCAAACACTTCAGTTCCCTAATGTTCTATGATAGTTCATACTGTATGCATGCATGAATAGCATGCTAATGGCAGCATAAAGCTTAAAGTACAACTGAGCCTAAGTGTTACAAACTTTTACAATCCATTTGCACAGTAGTAGGAAGGATCTAACTAGCAAAATTAGCTCTTGATTTATCGGCCATCCAAACATTTTGTTTTCTAAAAAGCAGTTATATGGGTCATGGGACCTCTGGCATGACTAAAAACCTTAGTTTCACTTTGCTTTAGTGGCACAATACGCTAATAAAATCTAGGCTAAGTAAAGGTTTTGTGGGCTGTATTTTTTTATCAGTCTTGCTGTATATTGTGTCAACTGCTATTTTAATTTTTAAATTACATAAATACATGGAAGAATTATCTTATCTTGAACCAAGTATTGAATACTTGGTGATATTACTTTTTTTTGTACCATTAAACCTTAGTATCATCATCATTATTTGTTATATATTTACTAGGGCTGTCAAAATAACGCGTTAAAAACATTAACGCAGATTAATCCATTCCATATTGATGTTTGCATACAGACGAAAATCTGGTGCCACTGATATGTCTGCGCTTCTCTCTGATGCTCTGAAATAGACGTTACAGGAAACACAAACCCCGCTGCATGTGACGCTAGTTAACACTATACTCAACAGCAGCTAACGTTAGCCTACCGCTAGCTAGTAGCTGGATTAAACACGGTTAAAATGCTGACAGCTAACGCTAAACGGTGTAAAGTTTGACTGTGTTTTACTGTAGAGGATTCAACACCGGTATGTAACAATCTGCAGCTGGCGTCGGAGAAACAACACAGACGGTGTGTTCAATGAAACTGGTAAACTACAGCCTCGTGGTGCATTTGAAGTTATTGTAAATGTCCTTTTCCTATCTGGTTGTTGTTTTTGTCGTTCAACAGCAATTTACTACTGAAATAAGTTATTGTTATTGTTATACATTATTATTAAATCATTTACAAGTCGTTCTTTAATGTCACCAACTGTTGTTTAGTACCCTTTTTTTTCTTTTCTTTTTTTACTTTCTTAAAAAGTATCGGTTCAGGCATCGTTAATTATGTATGCGATTAATTTCGATTAATTAATCACAGAGTATGTAATTAATTAGATTAAATTTTTTAATCGATTGACAGCCCTAATATTTACATAAATGTTATGACTTGAGATAGATAAAACAGTACTTTATAAATTATTATTATTATTTGAAACTAGCAAACTGAGAGTCTGAAATGTAAAGTCACCAAAATGCACAGCTCAAAGCTACATTAACAGCACACAAAAGAAGATGTACCTTGTGTGACCACATATCTTCTGTGATTCATTCAGTGCTCCTGTAATTTCTTTTATTTTGTATCTTAGGACATTGTGGACAACTGTTACAAAGACCACAAGCTTTAATACACTGTTAGTGGACAGAATTATATTTTAATCAAATAAATTAAAGCAAAACATTAAGTAAATAAAAAACTAAAGTTGTTGCTCTTAATGGCTATTTTTCTTAAACTTTCTTTTTTGAGATGTGATGAACAGAAAAGTACGGTAAATATTTTATATCCAATTTCTGCCATCTGATATGCCCTGTGCATTATAGTTATTTCAGCAGGCTATTAAATTGATCAAAGTATAATGTAGCTCCATGTTTGGCATGGTAAATCACTAAGCAGACACCGGTGGTGCTTAGTTTCAAGCTATAATGTTCAGAGCTCTTTGTTGCTTTGGGCTTCAATTGGAATACTGTAGCACTGAATAGGTCAGTACTCCCACAGAGGGGCAGTTGTATGGCTTTGCCTGTAATACAATATGAAAGATGTAGCACTTGCACAGAAGCTTTCAATAACAAATCTCCCCACCTAAACACCATAAAATAATAACACTGTTCTATAGACTGAAATCAATGTGCGCGCAAGCCATCTAAAAACGAGACCAGCGATCAGTCAAACAGAAACAGTAAGAGAGTGTCTGCCTGTCACTTTTTCTGTTGCTGTTGAGTCACTTACTGTGGCTGCCGATGCACACTAATCTTTTCATCATGTACCAACATTTCACTTGCCAAGTATTTGCAGATCTCTACACCCACTCTTTTCTATGCTCTCGCTTTTAGCAATATACAGTACTGTATACACTGTAACTACTTGTATTCTCTTGAGCAAGACACTGAGCACAGCCTGGAGTGTCACTAGGAGTACCACTATGTCCACTCTGGCAAAATGTGATATATGTATGTATATAATGTATGTGCATTACAGAGGAAATAAATAGAAACAGGTACTGATACTACATGCATAGCGACTGAAGTTCTACTGCAGCTTATTTTGTTCATGCCCTTTCTCTATGTTTTAGGGAAGAACCTTGAAGCCAGTTTAAAATGAGCTATGCCAACACTGACGATCATCAAAGCAGCACAAAGACTCACTGTTGTTTAGCTTGAAAATACTGTTAATATATAAACAGAGAAAGAGAGAGACATAATGCACACATGCCAATATACATGTACATATTTTCTCATGGTAGCTCAGTGCTTATCACTGTCGCCTCACAGCAAGATAACCTTCTGGGGTGTTTCTGTGGAGTTAACATATACTAGGTTGCCTCGAGATATTCTCCCTCCCTGAGTATATGTGTTTGCCCTTTGATTGACTGACTGGTGACCTGTCCATGGTGTACTCTGCCCCTCATGAAATGCATGATGGGATAGTCCCCCATGTCCCTGAACAGCATAAGCAGTATAGAAATTGAATGTGTGGATAGATATTTGCTCATGCATAACTACATTTGTTATAGCAGCAGAAAGTCAGTAACGTCTTTTCATTTGTATCAGTCTTTGTATGTAGTCATTTTGACTTTCTACTATAGACTTTGTATTAAGTTAACATGAAGCCCACAACATAATGGACTTTCGATGCGACTGAAATGTTCTAAAGGGAATAAGGGAATCTTGCCAATTAACATCTTGTTTATATCTAAACACTTGCGTTTAGGCTAATCTGAGATTTTCGATGCATACAATTTATAGCAGTTAGCATAACTACAACATAATTGCGTCCAGCCAGTAGAAATAACTGAAAATATAAAATAAGAAATTGCTTCCCTAAAACGGACCATGAATTTTTCATTTTGCCTGCGGAATATACATGATTGCAGAAAGTAACACAATTTGGTGGCACTTAACTAGAGGATTATAGCCATCAATATTAGATGAACAAGTTCTCCCCAAAGTTAATGAAATCCTTGGATGTATGCCCACATTAGGAGAAGAGACTGATAGGAAACAGATTTGACCTCTTCTTTCTTCAATGTGGAATTGCTACACTGATATTTTAATAGCCCAGAGAAACAAGTACCTTATGTTTGACCAAACAACGCTTTAGCCACAATACAAGTGTTCCTGCTCTACTTCTTGAGCACCCTTTATTTTATTCAGGGAATGTTGCAACAAGGGTTATTTAATCAGAATCTTTTTTAGAACGTAATTGATGCTAATGGTATGATGGAATAATGTATGTTTTTTTTTTTATGAGGAAGAGATAAAATTAGACCAATAGGCCAGCTAAAGTTAAAGTGGGTGGTAGTAACATTACTATTACTACAAGTATGAATTGTGTTAGTCTTGTTAGTATTAGCATTGTTATTTGTGTTATTAGTTGTAATAGTATGTTGTCCAGTGAGGCATTTTTCGCAGATGAACAGAGAAAGGACGTTGCATAGCCTCAGGACAAACACTGTAGAAGGACCATCTTTCATTTTCTTTGTGGTATCTTTGGGGACATTCAGAAGGCAAGCTGCAAAGGACCTAAGGGTATACGTGAGGGGACAGAAAATGATGGACAGTCTGGGATGTAGGAAGGGGTCAAAACACTTAGAGCCTTAAAAACCTTGTGGAGGACTACATTATGTTGCAACCTGAAGCAGCAAGGCACACATTTTTGATGAAAAACTTTCTGCGCAGACAATCCATCCATTCTTTTATGTCTATTGTGTTTTAGTCCAACAACAATAGAGAGAAGGTAAAATAAAGCAGACTGCAGACATTTCCCACAAAAATCTGTTGCAAAATTTCTAATTCATATTATGTTTTAATTAGTGCACATTCTGTGTTGACAAGTCGTTAGAAGAGTATACGTGTTTGTTCTAGATTATCTTTATCCAAGTTTTAGTTAGGATTAGAAAATAATTCAAATTGGAAATGAACACTTTCTTGAAGGTAGAGAGAAGTATGTAATGCAAGCAGTACAGCATAGTCGACATACTATACATTTACATCTTGTTTGCTGTGATAAGAGGAAAAGCATATTAGACACAATAATTATGTAGAACCTTTACTTGTCTGTATATTCCCAGAATCTCATATTGCAGTTACACTGTGTTGTGAACAGAATTTATCTTCACAAATATTGGTTCCATTTCCTGTTCTCTCAAGACTGACATGAAGGAGCAAAAACAAAGACTGGATTTACTGAATTGTGCTCCCCTCAGCTAGCGTCCTTTCCCTCTTTGTTGTCCCTCTTTCTCATTTACTCTTACCACCTCTGTATCACACAAATATACTATATATATATATATATATATCATATATATATATATATGCATTGGTATTCTGCAGTAAACCAAGCCAGTTTGTTCTTTCTTTTTTATGTTCTTAAATATCTGCAAAGCATAGCTGGGAAGGCAACATTCAAACTGGGACTGTAAACAGACATTTGTAAATGTATACTATAAAACATGATGGTGTTTTGTTTTATTAAGAAAACAGATTGTCATTATACACTACACTACATATCAATAACTTATAAATTGGTTCTGCATGTCTGTTAATGAAAGTTGAGTAATGGTAGGTGGTGGGTTGTAGCGTGTGCTGATTTTGTCCGAGATCAAAGAAATACCTCACCTCAACTTTGCCAGTTGCCTCAAGCTAATGCATCTTATTCCTAATTGAGGGTCTCTTCCGATTCACTGACTCAGTACAAATTACTTTAATACTCAAACCTTTATTATTTCAAATCATTGTCAAAAAGGCGGGATAAATCATTGACTTATGCCCCATTAATGTCAGAAAATTGCTCCATGCATTTTGCGTTATTGACAGTTAGGGGCCTGAAAACAAGTCATGCTAATGACATAATCTGGCTGTGACCACACTGTGCTGCCCACCCTCCTCCTTCCTCTCTCTTCCCTTGGCTTAGACAAACAGGCTCATCTGTACGGGATCATTTGCCGTCTCCTGATACGCTGTGGTTTATAGCCAATTATCTCTTGCGATCCATTATCGATTACAGTGTTATCTTTCTTGCATTGCTTAATCTTTTGGCACAGGAACACAGCGGCTCACAGGGGGGCCTGGATACAAACGACTTAGCGATGGGAACACTAGTTAAGATGGATGGGTGTTCATTTGCTTGTAGATGGGTTACACACACATACAGTTTAAATTCAAACTCATTGAGAACGTATTCAGGGGGCATACTACAACACTCACTTTATCCAAGTGAGTGTTAAACCTTTGATATTAGTCTGAATGACTAATTTCCTCTGAGGTTTTTTCAATATTGTTTGTGTTTGATTTCTTCTGTAAATTAACATGGCTTACAATAAACCAGCAGGGCAAAAACAATTTTTATATATTAGTATTATGTAACTGATTCTTTGTTTGTGTCTTTGTCTTCTGTCCAGTTGGGTTAACAACTTTGGTTATGAGGGTCTTGGCCTTCTTCTCGATGCTTTGGAGAAGCTGCTGGACAAGAAACAGTAAGTGATCTCCTATGACATCCCATCTATGTGTATTTTTTATAGTACCAGGTTCTGCTCATATACTCTCAATATCCCTTTCATTATTTGTTTTTTTCCAGGCAAGAGAATATTGATAAACGGAACCAGCATAAACTTATCCAATGCTTGAAGGCTTTTATGAACAATAAGGTTAGTATGAGTCAACAAAGAAAAGACGGTCCACGCAATTGATTTATTAGATCATTAATTCTACAACACTAGACCTGCATGATGAGTTAATATTGCTTGGATGTAGTCCTAAACGACCTGGAATTTGAATTACATTTGTATTAACTATTAGAAGTGTAAAGGTCTAGTATTTTATACCAATAACAAAAGATCACATACAAGTACAGAAGCCACTCTTTGTGCACTTATAGTAGAAATTTCTAATAGTAGCTCACATGGCCAGGACTCAAAACCTGATTTGAATCTTGAATCTGACAAGCCTGGGATAATGGCACAGCAAAGTGGAGCTAATTTTCCCATTTCAGGCCCATAGTCTCAGATCTTTTAATTATCCTTTTTTGGAGGGTCTGGCTCATTTTTCAAAAGTGGCACATATTTCAAGGATAGATGAACTATTGATATTGCTTCTCGTAGAGTTAATCCCCACACACGGTCATCTCTGCCCATTCCTTCAGGTGTGGGGAGACTAAAAGGTACAGGAGACTATAAGTATTTGTCCCTATAGTCCTGTCCTGAATTGAATTAATTTATCATCCTCTCCATTTTCTCCCATGGCCTCGTTGTCCCTCCTTATAAGAAAATTAAGGCTAACTATAATTTACGTACATTAGTGCTTCTTTGTATAATTCATTTTTAACTTGAAGTGAAAGTTCTCCATAAATGCAAATGCCCTCATTAATTTATACCCAAGGGGACGTTTCTGTAACCTACCTCCTCCCTTCCATGTCTCACAGTATGGACTGCAAAGTATCTTGGGAGATGACCGGAGCCTGTTGCTGTTGGCACGAGCAATTGACCCCAAACAGACCAACATGATGACCGAGATTGTCAAAATTCTCTCTGCTTTCTGTATTATTGGAGAGGAAAACATGTAAGTTGATGTCAAATTATCTGATTGTTTGTCACATTCGTTCTCTCACACACACACACACACACACACACACACACACACACACACACACACACACACATACACACACACACTTTCTCATGTCTTGCATACCATTAAAGCAACATCTCTATATAGCCTATCATATGCCCACCCACTCAACATGTAAATGATATGCCAAGAATGTTAAGTAAGATACAGATCGTGTCACAGTTCAGATTGCGTAACTGGGAGCTTCAGTTGCAGACATTTGAAAATATAAGCAATTGACATTCCACTGCTGCGCCAAGAAAAAAAAGTGTGAATAAAAATCCATGTGGTCCCCAGAGTGTGAAAAAAATGACAAAAATAGAAACAGAAACAATCTCCTGGTAACTCAGGATAATCTGCAAACCTCACTGTGGATATTTTCTATTGGATCTATTTTCATCTACATAGTCCAGAGGTATCAGTGACACGTTATTATGGATCCCATGTAACTTCTAGGCAAGTCCCGCCCTACGAAGCAGCTCAATTGGTTGGGGTTAGGCATTGACCTTGAGTGGTTAGGTTAGGATAGCCGATTGGTCAGGGGATAAGACCTGGAAAAATCTGGTTACGTTACCTTGCGTAAGCATGGACGCCTGGCCAATAGTAGTGTGTGAATGCTATTGAAGGGCGATCTTGCCTAGAAGTTGTGTGGGTTCCATAATAACGCATCAGTGTCAGATATTTCAAAACATTTGCAAATAAAACAATATGCATGCATTTTCCCACTTACCTAAGGGTATGTTGTTTTCTAATTTGGATGAACTTCAAGTACTCTTTAAGTACTCTTGCCTAACCTCCTCCATTTAAAGTTGCAAGCAAGTTTTCAGTATTCAAAGTTGAGCAAGGGACACATTTTCCTATATTTCTCAGTAAATCACAGCTGATATGGAAACAGCACAACACCAATTTAAAATCCTGAATGATGACAGAAAAAGAAATGATAAATATATATAAAACGATGAAAGAGATATAGTCCATCTCTGGCTGTAATGTTTTGCAAGCGGCTGCTTCTTGTAAACACTGGAATATCACTACTGCTTCAATCTTCTCCTACTGTGTGGCATATACGCAGACAGGGACTGCACTGCATGCATACGTATTTACCCACTGTAAGCATATACACTGGGGCAAAAAAGTATTTAGTCAGCCACCAATTGTGCAAGTTCTCCCACTTAAAAAGATGAGAGAGGCCTGTAATTTTCATCATAGGTACACTTCAACTATGAGAGACAAAATGAAAAAAACAAAATCCAGAAAATCACATTGTAGGATTTTTAATGAATTTATTTGCAAATTATGGTGGAAAATAAGTATTTGGTCAATAACAAAAGTTCATCTCAATACTTTGTTATATACCCTTTGTTGGCAATGACAGAGGTCAAACGTTTTCTGTAAGTTTTCACAAGGTTTTCACACACTGTTGCTGGTATTTTGGCCCATTCCTCCATGCAGATCTCCTCTAGAGCAGTGATGTTTTGGGGCTGTCGCTGGGCAACACGGACTTTCAACTCCCTCCAAAGATTTTCTATGGGGTTGAGATCTGGAGACTGGCTAGGCCACTCCAGGACCTTGAAATGCTTCTTACGAAGCCACTCCTTCGTTGGCCGGGCGGTGTGTTTGGGGATCATTGTCATGCTGAAAGACCCAGCCACGTTTCATCTTCAATGCCCTTGCTGATGGAAGGAGGTTTTCACTCAAACTCTCACGATACATGGCCCCATTCATTCTTTCCTTTACACGGATCAGTCGTCCTGGTCCCTTTGCAGAAAAACAGCCCCAAAGCATGATGTTTCCACCCCCATGCTTCACAGTAGGTATGGTGTTTTTTGGATGCAACTCAGCATTCTTTCCCCTCCAAACACGACGAGTTGAGTTTTTACCAAAAAGTTCTATTTTGGTTTCATCTGACCATATGACATTCTCCCAATCCTCTTCTGGATCATCTAAATGCTCTCTAGCAAACTCCAGACGGGCCTGGACATGTACTGGCTTAAGCAGGGGGACACGTCTGGCACTGCAGGATTTGAGTCCCTGGCGACGTAGTGTGTTACTGATGGTAGCCTTTGTTACTTTGGTCCCAGCTTTCTGCAGGTCATTCACTAGGTCCCCCCATGTGGTTCTGGGATTTTTGCTCACCGTTCTTGTGATCATTTTGACCCCACGGGGTGAGATCTTGCGTGGAGCTACGGATCGAGGGAGATTATTATTGGTCTTGTATGTCTTCCATTTTCTCATAATTTCTCCCACAGTTGATTTCTTCACACCAATCTTCTTACCTATTGCAGATTCATTGCAGTCTTCCCAGCCTGGTGCAGGTCTAATTTTTTTTCTGGCGTCCTTTGACAGCTCTTTGGTCTTGGCCATAGTGGAGTTTGGAGTGTGACTGTTTGAGGTTGTGGACAGGTGTCTTTTATACTGATAACAAGTTCAAACAGGTGCCATTAATACAGGTAACGAGTGGAGGACAGAGGAGCCTCTTAAAGAAGAAGTTACAGGTCTGTGAGAGCCAGAAATCTTGCTTGTTTGTAGGTGACCAGATACTTATTTTCCCGAGCAATTTGCAAATAAATTCATTACAAATCCTACAATGTGATTTTCTGGATTTTTTTTCCTCATTTTGTCTCTCATAGTTGAAATGTACCTATGATGAAAATTACAGGCCTCTCTCATCTTTTTAAGTGGGAGAACTTGCACAATTGGTGGCTGACTAAATACTTTTTTGCCCCACTCTACTGCATTTACAGATGACCTCAGACAGTATAGACATTTGTTTGGTCACATGGTCAGACCATACAGTTTAGTCTGTTTTAATGTGTTGAACTACTCTGTAGTTTGCCACAGACCCTCAACCTGGCTGACAGCTTATAAATTGGATTTAGGGGTGTTTTTTATTGTTTCCCACAGGGCCAGACTAGAATAACAATGGCACTTCAATGTCAGTCTGTATGCAGTGGTGGAAACAAACAAACCCACACATTTTTGTTGGAGAAGCTGAGTTCAGCAGTGTCTCACATCTCTGACCATCCAAATAGGCCTTTACAGTATTATTGTGGTACTGTGACTGCATGGTTTCCAAAATGGTTTTTAAGTTACAGTATATCAAGCAGAGGAATATTAACTCTAAATCAACATTCATTTAATCCAAATATTTTTTTATTTCAGATGATTCACAGATGCCATTCTTTTGTAAACTGATTTATTTACTAAAAAAAAAGGAATATCCATTAAACACAGGTGTTTAATATATGCAAACCTATAAGTATTTTTCTAAATGAAAGCCAACTTTTTCAGTGATTTAATATTGAATTCATAATTGTATATTACAGTCATCACCATAACAAGACACAGACTTGCTCCTTGCATAGCAACACACACACACACACACACACACACACAACTATATTTACATATATGCAGATACTCTGTCTCTCTCTCAGATTTCAAAGTATTCAAGAATAGGTTGAAGTAAACATGGAAATCTTGCCATGATCATAGCCTTGCATTAAAATGTATGGATCCTGTAGAAATGACAGCCAAAGGAGCTGAGGCTTCACTTTCTTGCTCAGAAACTTCTCTGCCAACCAGTGCTGTGACGCTGGCTCATGTTCAACACCCACTTCAGCTGACAGCATCAAAAGGGAACACGACAAGTTAAGCAGATCTATCTCGCCTGTTTTGAAGTGTCGACTGAACTGGCTTTATAGCTATTCAGTATGCAGCTCCCAATGCTTGTCTGTGACTTTGTAACCTCTATCACAGAGCATGGCCGTCCCATTTATCTCTGTTTTAAGCTTTCTCCACACATACAGTCCTTTTTGGTCAGACACATGATCTCCCTTACAAAGCAACTGCTAGTATTTTGTCATCCTGAAAGTTCTTTGGGTTGAAATAAGATAATACAAATGGCAACTGCAAGCCTATATGGCATGTGTAATTACACATGTTCGCACATGCATAAATTGGCTGATCCCATACAGCTAACATTTTAATATTTGGCCTTGTGTGTCTATTTATTTGTTAAAGTATTTATTGAAACAACGAGGTGAACTTGTATATCAGGCAGAAGGTTGAGGATAGGGGATTAAGCTCTTAAGATTTTCAATTGATGAAGAAAATGTGCCCCTTTCAATACGCCAATTATTATGCGTATTGTAAATCACTGTTTACCAAAGTGCTCTACTTTAATTGTGGTGTGTGGGGGTGTGTGTGTGTGTGTGTGTGTGTGTGTGTGTGTGTGTGTGTGTGTGTGTGTGCAGCACAGCAAGTTCTTTTTTTTTTCATTCACTCTTTAGAGGCTGAAATTGTCCAATGCTATTTTTAGCTGAGATGCCTTGAGCCCTTGCGAGTACTCCTATTTGCTTGCCTTCTCAATAAGTTTATTAGCACATTAGTGTGGCAGTCCCTGCTATAATTTGCACCCTTTCTCACCTAGACAAATACACTCTACCTCAATTGAATTGACAACTAAAAATATTTGCAGTGAAATCTGTTACCCTGTTTTTGTCTAGCAGCACCTTAGTAACAAGCATGATAAGGTCAAAATTGGATACTACAGCCAGTACTAGTCCGGATTGCATTCAAAGAAATGGAAAGCAGTCACATTTGTCAGGGTGACCAAAGACTGGCCGAGCAAATGTCCACACCAACACACCAGGGGAGATAAGATACATGGTGTTTGAGCTAAAAATTGTGAGTAAATGTCCTGTCAGTGAGGTGATAAAAGTGTTTGTTGACTTTTGTGTTGTGCCTGCTCCCTGTTTTCTTCCAGCCTGGATAAGATTCTAGCTGCCATGACAATTGCTGCAGAGAGGAACAATAAAGAGAGATTTGCTCCAATTGTGGAAGGTCTGGAGAACCACGAGGCCCAGCAGCTCCAGGTTAGCAATCGCACATCAAAAAGCAGTTAAAATCACTGATATTTATCATGCATTCAACGCTGCCTTTTTATTAGATTATTCATTTTAAAGAACAAAAGTGATCCTTATGGTTCAACAGCCAATACATTAATCACTGTTACTCTATAGCACTGCATTATTCTGTGATGCAGTATACAATTTAGCATGCCTCAAATAGTCATACACACTGATTCATACTACCCAAACTTAAATATAAGCAAATAACTTATAGCACCATAGACAGTGAACAGAAACCTGGCACAGTCCAGGGTCATTCACACAAATTCTGTTTTGTCATGAAGAGCACATTTGATGCCAGGCAAGACTGAAATTGACAGTGGTCCATCTGGGGCCCATTGTATTTCAACCTCAGCTGTCTTCATACATGTGTTTTTCTCTGCTTCTCTTAATGTCTTTCGGTCCACTTGTCAACCCCACTGCACCTCTTGCACATTACGGGATGTGATCACTAGGCTATTGAAATGCACCCGGCTTTCTCTATAACAACAGAATAATTATATTAGAAAAAAGCAGCAATATTAAGTTCCTGAGAAGCATTTAGTCTTCATTCTCTCTCTCTCTCCCTCTCTCTCACACATTTTCTCCTCTTCTCACTATCTGCTTCTTTTTTCCAATGCTGCTGTCAAGATGGGTCTCAAAGGACTCGGTGTGAAAGGGCAACTAAAGCACCATACCTCTCTTTGTTTTCACTGGATTTCTTCAGCAGCAGGAAAAACTACACAACAGCAATACTAACACAGCTTAAAACATGTTTTGTGAAACCAAAAGCAGGGAATTACTTAAGGAATTACTTTTTTAACTGCAGGGATTGTGAAGTCATGAAGGAAAAGTCATGAAGGAAACTGATGAGGCGGGTGGTGGAAGTGAAAGTAGATATTCTTTTATTAGGATGCTGTTGTTTTTCCTTTAAATTTTGCCATTAATGAAATGAAGCTCTGCTAATTGTAAAGTAAATTAAAATGCTTTGCTGATGTAGGGGGTTCAAGGAAATTAATAGACTTTTTATCCAAAACCTGTGATGGGCTGTAGAAGTAGACTTAGCTAATGTGATTAAAATGTTTTTTTGCCGTAGTTCAGGCTATGCTTGTCTGCTGAGTGTGAGAGAAACTCAGCATTTCAACTTTAAAACTGTCCCAGCAGTGGCACTTTTAATTATGATGTTTTGAACCCCCTATGGCACCACTGCAACTCTCTAAACCTATCACAGATAACCCCCCTCCCCCACCCCCAACACAACTGCTTTCTACTCCACCGTACATATGACTGAGGTATGTTTGAGGTGCTTGATGCAAGAAGAGAAAGAATTTTTCATGAGCTCCATGGCTTTCTTCACTCACATAAATTCTGTGAAGATTTGGTGGTGTTTCTTTTATGTGTCTGGCCTCTGGTGGATACAGTAAAATGTCAGGTTTTAATGCACATATATTGCTTAGATGCTCTCAAGCTTTAGTGGAACATGCAGAAGTCTGCCATGTTTCTGGTGCCTGGCACCGGTGCAACAGAGTCAAAAGTGGTGCATCCTTTACTGCAGCAAGCTTGTGCTTTCCCAAGGGAATATGCAGTATCTGACTGTACTGTTTTTATGTATTGCATCAACAATGCAAACAAGTATTTGCTATGTAAAGATATAGTGGAGTAATTGCGTCCTGTGCTGAGAATGAAGTCACACTCTCAATGTGTGTGTTGTAAAACAAACTTTTCTGTTCTTTGTTTTGATAGCCGGTTCAGCCGCGCTCAATGTGAGTGCACGTGGCCTTGAAAAACGTAGGTATTTCACATATTGGGGAGCGGTCTGAAATCCATGTGGAGGCAATCCCAGCCTGCTGTTTTTTGTCAGTATTTTGAATACAACCTATTTAAGGTAACAGAGAAACAAGCCAGTACTATTTTCTGATAGCTTTTGTTCTGCCTTTCATCAAACAAAAACTCAAAAAGCTGAAACATTTGATTGTAGCGCTTATTCAATATAACTTAAAATTTTGTTTATTGAATGTGTGGAAATATGTTTAGTGGGCAATGCAAAACAATGAGTGAAAAGAAAGTATTTAGTATATATTAGATGACAGATGATTTGTATGTTTGAATGTAACCCAGAAAAATAATAAAACTGACCCAGGAAACCACAGAGAATCAGCATTGTTGTGGCTCTTATTAATAACACATACCAGCCAACGGTTCAGGGTCAAGGTTTCAGAAGACAATCTTTCACATCGTCCGTGGGAATCCTTCCGTCTGCTATCGATTGTCTGTCCAAGGAAAACTTATCCATGACTTGCTCCCTTGAAACACCTTATTGCTCATTATAATTCATCAGCGATTTCCCTCCTCCACCCAACACACACACACACACACACACACACACACACACACACACACTGAGGCTTTTTCCTTACCAATAAATCCATTAATAATGCACATCTAGTCAATACACACCAGACCTGTACTTTCTACCCTCTCTTTTTCTGGTCTGTCTCTTTTTCTGGTCTGTCTCTCTCTCTCTCTCTCTCTCTCTCTCTCTCTCTCTCTCTCTCTCTCTCTCTCTCTCTCTCCTTGTCTCTACCTTTTTGTCCCCTCATCATTGTAATCGTAATCACTCCAAAATGCATATTTAAATTGATGTGTTTTGCAAGGGATATCTTTTTTGTGTCCCATTTGTGCCATTTTGTCTGTTTACTCCTCAGGTTGCTTGCATGCAGCTGATCAATGCCCTGGTCACCTCCCCTGATGACCTGGACTTCCGGATACATCTCCGCAATGAGTTCTTAAGATGTGGCCTCAAGAAGATCCTACCTGTGAGTTATCAAACTATCTCACAGCACATGGTTGGATTATTCACATGCATAAAAAAAGTCCTGGCCAAAATATTTACTTTTTCCTGTGTCAATCGATACATTCAATCAGTGAATTCAGTCAGTTCAGTCAAAATTCTGGTCATAAACACAACACTGTATTGCTTCAGCAATAATGTTAGAACCACATAACTTGTATATGTGGTGCTGTAAATAACACATTACAGCTTGAATGTAATGCTGTTTAAGAGTCCAACCTTGAAAACAACAGAATTTCTTAGACTATAGTTAACACATGACCAAACCGCATTTTCAGTTACGCAACAGCATGAAAATGCATGTGATATTTATGTAATTGTGCTCAGATTAAACATACAGGCTTTCAAAACAAATAATCCTGGTGTCACTTTACACAAACGACATGAATAAGAACAGGTTCTATTATTATTAATTAACAGTGGTAATCGTGGTATAACTAGTAGCTTGTGACAAGCGTGATGCAGTGCCAGCACCTCATCACACAGGTCGTCCTGGCATCATTATCCACAGGCCTACACATCTTCACATGAGGCGAAGGCAAACGAGCTCCAACTCATCACTCAAGCTCTCATTTGTAGCGAGTGGGGTGAACGTGTCACAGAGCCAGTTGTTAATAAGTCATCCCAGCTGCTCCTGTTGATTATTACTGTCATTACTTTAATTATCTTCAATTCTGCCCCCTGATATGAGAGAGTCTCATTGTACAGCCATTTATGAATGCCACGTTCACCGCTTTTAATGCCGACATTCAAAGTGACTCGTTCATCTAATTATGAGTTATGCTCAGGAGCCAGCGTAGCTGTTGGCAAAGAAAAAGTGAACTCCACTGAAAAAAGGAGCACAATTTGTTTTGTTCTTATAGTCCTTGACACATGTATTTGGCCCTTCCCCCCCCTTTGTTTTGTGGCATTGTGCACCTCCCTCCGAACCAGTGTTGCTCAAGACAGATGGTGCACCAAAAAAACAGTGCAAGGTGATTGATACCTGCAGAAATTGGGTTACATTTGGCCCTGTCTCCGTCTGTAAACTCCACTGCCGGTGATTCATAGAGAAGTGGTAAAGAGCACTGCCGTAGCCCCTCGTGGCTTGAACAGGTGTGCAAGAATAGGTACTGTCTGGAATACCTAGTGTTCAGGGTGTCTCATTTCACAGTTCTCCGTACAGCTGGAACAGGAAAACTAATATTCTAGTATTACAATGTTTTTACAGTAAGGCCTGATTAACAGTCACACATAACAGTTTCAACAATATTCAACAATACAAATACTGGAGTAATACATTGTTAAAAGCTATATCTAAGTTATTACTTGCAGGTACTACCACTGTTTATCATAATCAACATTGCAAGATGACCTTTTGTATAACTGCATATTTTCAGCTATGTGACGTATGTCTAACTCATTCTAGGAGCTAAAAGAGACAGAGGAGCTAGACATCCAGCTGAAGGTGTTCAATGAGAACAAGGAGGAGGACTCTATCGAACTCTCCCATCGCCTGGATGACATCCGCGCTGAGATGGAATATCCTTTTGGTCCTCCCTCTGTGTGAATATACAGATGAATAGGTCTGCAGAACTTGCAGCGAGAGATTAGTGTATATTGTGGGTTTGGTCAAGCTTTACAGACTAAAGCCTCTCATGGCTTGGTTCATTAGAGAAGGATTTGAGGAGCCAGAGCACAATATTCAGCTCCATCTCTGGCCAGGTATACAAGGTAAATAAACCAGTCATCTGAACCTCCCAACTCTTTTCTTCCTCTCCTCCTTACTTTTTGTCCTTTGTCTGTTGGTACTGGGTCAAGTAGGACTGTAGTAAGACTCAAGAGGAATATATCAAACAGACATATGCTTTCCTGTTTTACCATTTACTATTCACAGTAGACAATTAATCATGTTCATGTGGAGTCATATTTTATTATATGCACAATGTTTCTCCTGTTCAGGTATTTGCACTCATTGTCTTTCTATGCCATTTTAGAAATGTTAATTTTCTTCCCCAGTTCTCTGCCAATGTCCATTTAACTCCATGCGTGCAGAGTAGAAGTTGATAACGTGGGCAGTAATTTAGTCCAGAGTTGGAAACTACTTCAAGCATCCCAGAGAAGACCCTTTTAATAATTCACAAATCTTCTCTCAGGCTATGTATGAATGGCTGACATTGTGAGCAGACAAACCAGACGCTGACATTGTTATGCAGATGTTCATTCCCACAACCTTATTCTTCCACCAAATCCCAGAGTTCTAGTACTGGCATAAAGTGCTGCCATGAGTGACAGTTTCTGTTGACACATGTAGGTGAGGGGAGGAGGTTGTGTGTGTGTGTGTGTGTGTGTGTGTGTGTGTGTGTGTGTGGAGAGAAGAAGGAGAGAAAAAAAAAAGTGCACCTGGATTAATGATGTGCTTGAGCAGGTTCACAAATGAGAAGGCCCAATGTTTGTTTCCAAGGACAATGTGGTATTGATCTGCGGGCGCTGAGCATTATTCGAATGCCTAAGCTACCCTTTGTCCCTTTTTTTGCACACACACACACACACACACACACACACACACACACACACACACACGTATATGCATGATATCTCGCTGGTAGTACTTCTACTTCCTGAGCATTGTATATGTGTCTTGTTTCTCCCAGCAGTTTCATGAATATTAACCTGGAGAGGCTCGTCTCCTCTGTGTCTGGTCCGGTCCAGGTGCCGAGGAGGTGACGCCAGGCCACTAATAAATATTAATAAACTGCGGAATGGTGATTGATTGACCCCACCACTGACTGGCCTACATCACACTTGACTGCCACTCATGTTTATTCATTATTTGGAGAGGGAGTGTAAAGAGAGAGACAGAGCGCGAAAGAGAGAGTAGATGGGGTTTCATCGAATGGATTGACATTCTACATTAGGTTTATGTCTGCAGCTTAGTGATAGATGAAGCTAGCTGGATACTTTCCCAGTCTGAGCTTCTTCTCATGTCCTCTGAAATGCTGCTGTGGTGAGGCTATAATTGAATCTCACAGGATTGGTTATTCTCTCAGGCTTCATACTCAGCTAATACAAGAGAGGGAAATGATACTGCAGAGGAGCCTGTCTTCCCATCCCTCTCTCTCAAAAAATTGATATGGGATAGGAGTTTAATTACAGACATTGTTGAAATTAATAGGAAAAGTGTCAAACAGTATTTAAAAAAATTGATCACCTCCATTGCAGTGGCTGCAGATTGTTTTGTGTGGATGATCACATGGGAAATTGAGAATGCAGTTAAGTGCTGTTTGAGGAAATAAATTATCTGAATTATTGATGCTCTCTTACAGAGTCATCCTTCATTAGCTTTTGATGACACATTATTAGGAAAGAAATAGAGCATTGACAAAATCTTCAGATTCACCTATGAAAACGTAGAGGACCCCTCTAATCGGTCATGCTTTTTTGATCGATAGCAATTGTATATCTGTCAACTACAGTATTATAACATGTTAGTAGAAGTAGAAATATAACTGTTGCTTTGGTGGTCTGTTTGGTCTGAATTTGACTTTATATTTGATATCGTCTGTATCAAAGCAGAAGGAGGAGTGAAATCACAACAAACTGCATGCTGCCACGTTTTAAGTGTAATTTCATTGCTTGGCAGTCAGTATGTGGAACTATGTAAAAAAGTTAGCAAACATTGTTAAAATCTGCATTTCATGTATAATGGCAATCAAGTTTTCCTCACTGCACGCTTAACAAGGTACTGTCTCTTAAGTTTTCTTTTTTCTGCATGTGTGCACAGGCTTATTCCACTTTTTCAAACAAGATGAGTCTCCACAGGGAAATCCTCCATTCTCAAGCAAACAAATTAAATAGGCTCCAAATCATTCATTTTCCTGGGTACTTAGCGCTTTGGAGCTGCACTTTTAGAACACTAATAGGAGTTTTAGAAACACAAATTAATCATTTCTAAATTAAACTTGTACTACTAATCAACCATTAACATACTGTAGAGATCGAATGTTTTAAATTTGTTCAAATGTACGTGCTTATCTTCATATCGTCATATAGGCATTCGATAAAATCAATATCATACATTTTGTTTTTGAATAATCACTAATATAATTTATTAAACTTTTCTTTTAAACAAATACTCAGCAAATAATCAATACATATATGCAGTATATGATGTTTGAACATGGAAGAATAAAAAGATAGTTACATGTCAAAGCCATCACTACTTCCTCCTGGGGAAAGCAAACATAGGACACCTAAGTAATACCTTATGCAATTTAATAACATTAATTATTTTTGAATTTTTCCTGAGTGCATGTCAGTTTCAATCTGAGAACTGAACCATATTGTTGCCCTGCGAATGAACGGCTCCTCATCATTTCTGCCTCAAACATTCAATTCAAACCAGTGAGTTTTCCATGTAATTACTTCCTCTATTCTGAAAGGTTTAGGGTGGCAGGTAAACCAGAGGGAGCATTCCTTATTAGCAGTCTCCCTCCTCAAGTTAGCTGTTTACACTGTTCTGAGCTGTAGGATAAGAACACACACACACACACACACACACACACACACACACACACACACACACACACACACACACACACACACACACACAAGAGCCTTCCCCTACACTTTCCTGAAAGTAAATATTTATACACTCCCCAGAGAGTGAATGGATAAGAGTAATCGCATCTCCATATGCTTTTGCACAACAATGCCTGTCAGAAAACCTGAGGTGAGGAGGGGAAATAAATAAGTAGTTACAAACAAAACAAGAACAAAAAACATGTAAATGTTTACAATGAGTTGAATGCACCTGAATAATGAACTCAAATTGTTTTTCTTTCCCCCCAGCAAGTTGAATGTATTCACTTAAATCTAAAACCTGAATGAAGTGGTTTTCCTTAACCTTGCTCCTGTACTGATATGAATGAAGTGTACCATCTCCTGTCCAATATGGTGAAAGACACTGGCTCAGAGACCTACTTCCTGTCAGTCCTTCAGCACCTTTTGCTCATCAGAAATGACTATTACATCAGGTAAGATTTTTACTTCTTTACTACTCATTGACTTACGAGGCTCTACTGGATGTCAGTGTGCGTGGATAGTCTTCGCTTTGTTTTGTTTTTTGTTTTTCACAGTAGATATGAAACGCCTCATACAGCACTCAACAGGAAATAGTTGTTGTCTCTGTGGGTCTGTTTGTTTGGCTTTGAAAACATAAAAGTAAAAGCCAGATTTAAATTTGTTGTTTACAATTATCCTCCCAAAAGTAAAAGACCTATTCCTGTTTGAAACTTGATATATATCCTTTATATACTTTTGTCATTTACCTAGAACTGTTGTATGTGAAAGCAACATCTATTAGCTTGGATCCCTTATTTATTAATTTAATTCAAATTTTAAGTCCATTATCTGAGCGGAAAAAGTGGTCTTGCAGTTTGATGAAACATAGAACACACAGACTTAAATTTAAAACAGATACATGCAAATAATAAAATACATAAAATATGGTTAAAAAAAAATATGCAAAACAGAATTTGCTTAAAACCCACCATACAACCATATATAAAACGATGTATATCAGGTGGCAAATAATTAGAGTACGAATAATATTCTGTGTTTTGGAATTATGAAATAAACCCTTGGGTTAGCTTTCAACTGCCTTTAAATAGCAAATATGCCATTCACTGAGCAGGAAGGCCGTCATTCCTCTAAATTCAATCAATCAATCAATCTATCAAATCTAATCAAATGTATGTACTAAAAGCCATTCTAAATAAATAAGATTTGAGTTTGTATCTAAAAAGAGCTACATCTGTAATAGTGGTGCGAATGTCAGTGGGTAACTTGTTCCAGAGTCTTGGGGCAGCAACTGCGAAAGCCCGATCACCCTGTTTATACCTTGACCTTGGGACTTCTAAAACCAGTTGATTTGAAGACCGCAATGACTTGTTGTGCTCACGCAGGGTTAAAATCTCACACAAATACTCTGGGGCCAGGCCATTTAAGGCCTTGAAAACAAACAATAAAATCTTAAAATGTATTCTATAACGCACTGGGAGCCAATGTAGGGCATAGAGAACGGGAGTGATGTGTGCACGTCTAGATGTCTTTGTTAAAAAGCGAGCAGCAGCATTTTTGCACAAGTTGAAGGCGCGAGATGGAGGTTTGATTTAGACTAACTTAAAGAGCATTACAATAATCCAGCCTTGAACTAATAAAGGCATGAATTGCCTTCTCTAGATCGTGCCTGTTAAGGAAGGGCTTAACTTTAGCCAGGAGACGAAGCTGGAAAAAGCTCATTCTAACAACATTGCTGATCTGCTTGTCAAATTTCATGCCACAAACGAACGTCACCCCCACATTTTTGACAGGTGGCTTAGTGTATGAAGCCAGAGCTCCCAAACTCTGGACTGTTTGACATGCATGAAGTACTGAAGATAATACACTCAGTTTTATCTTCATTCAAATTAAGAAAGTTATGTGAAAGCCACAACTTAATATCATTAATACAACTAAGCAGGGAGTTTAGTGCAACATTGTCATTAGGTTTCATAGGCAAATAAATTTGCAAATCATCTGCATAACAATGAAATGACAGGTTGTGCTTGCCTATAATAGCCCCTAGGCAACATATATAAGGAAAACAGGATGGGGCCAAGAATTGAACGCTGAGGTACCCCGCAAGAGAGAGGAGCAGGTGACGAGGAGAGGTCACCAATCATGACAGAGAAGCTCCTATTTGCCAAATAGGAGCTAAACCATTTATTTTGTGCATGTTATAGGTTTACAAAGTGAAAAAGCCCAAAGTCCACCCCAAAGGGACTTACCATTTTCCAGAGAAAACACTGTTCACCAACTGCTTCAAACAGCTCTATTGTAGTCCAGCCTTTACTTCCGTGACAAACATGCATCACTTTGTAACACACGTTATAATGGTCGCCTTGCTGCTAGCGTTGCACGCCCTCATACTCTGCTTCTGACTGGCTGGTAGTCCTTACCTATGTAGAGCGCATGTGGGACTCCCAACAAAGATGGAACATTAGTGCAATGCCTCACTCTGTAGCTAAAACAGAGAGCTCAAAACACAGGGTGAAAAGAGGAGCTGCAGCAATGTGCAGTACGACAAAAATATGGTGTTTTTTGAAAATGAAACCATGTAAACCTATTCTGGTACAACCTCTAAATACAATTATGAACCTGAAAATGACCATAATATGAGAACTTTACGTGATGAGCCTCGGATGCCTATACAATGCTCAAGGCAAGAGAGAAGGACCACTGTATCAAAAGCCGCTGTGAGGATTCCCGGCATCTACGGACAAAGCAATATCATTGTGTACTCTCAACAGTGCAGACTCAGTGCTGTGACATGATCTGAAACCAGATTGAAATTTTTCAAACACAGAGTTCTGTTGTAAAAAGTCTTGTAACTGTATAAAAACTACTTTTTCCAAAACCTTTGAAAGAAAATGCAGATGAGAGACTGGTCTAAAATTGGACAACACTGTGGGGTCAAGATGAGGCTGCTCTATGACCACAGCATGTTTAAAGGCAGCTGGGACTGAACCTAAACTAAGAAAAGAATTTAAAGAAGTAAGTAGACTCGACCCGATGGCATTATTAAAAACCTCCTTTATCATCCTGGCGGGAACAATGTCTAAAGGACAGTTGGTAGGTTTCATGTGTTGCACTACCTCAGTGAGCAACATCAGAGAAACTGGCTTAAATTGAGTGACACTGATTCATTCACTGCTTTGTCAGACCTTTTTGCAGATATAAGACTTAAAAAAAAAAAAAAAAAAGAAGACGAAGGGAGGATGCAAGGAAGAAGATGAATTTACCATAGACAAGTTGCTTTTCTCTTGGAGTTATGAATAATGTATTCCACATCTATTCGTAGGAAGTGAGAAATAGATTTCACATTAACCAGCTGTTACAGCCACGTTCACTGCGGCTCCAGTGTCCAGCTACCCCTCTGTGAGCCAGCAATAAGAAAGGATCAGGGCCAGCGCTCATAAAAAGAAAAACAAAAAAAAAACTGATGGTCATTATAAAGATATGTTTTTGAAAAACACATCACAAATGCAAGGACAAACACATGTGCACACACACAGACATTAACGCCAGGAATTCATTCTGACTGAGGCTTTTTATTCCCCATACATCACTGGTGTGTGATTTAGGATGATGGAAGATGCAGTACTACAGTACATGCAGATATTTCCAATATATACTATCTATCTTTTTTCAGCCTTCAGCTTTAAAGTTAACACATTTTTTATGTTGTGGTCAGAATTGGGTAGTTGTGTAGTACACGTATAATATTCCATCATCTTGGAACAAAAACGAAAATAGGCAAATAGAGAATGTGTTATAGCAATGCATGACTCTAGTTGAACTAGTTTAGAGGTGCAGTCTTAGGTTAAGTATGTTGTATTAAAGTGTGACAGACTTTGGCTTTGTGATCAAAGGAATGCATCAGTGCTTATAATATATCTAAAGTAAAGGATTATGTTGTTTTTATCATTGTTTTATTGGAATCAATAGCACACTTGATACCTTGATGCATGTGTCAAATAATGATCTACATTAAATGATAATTAATTGAATAATACAGTATAATACGTATTCTTCTAATAATAATAAGGTCTACGGCGGGCAACATGCTCTGTCTACTGTCATTCCTCTTAACACAACATTAGTTGTTGCTCTCCCCTCCGGGGCTTGGTTTATTTTTGATAATTAATCTCTCACTGCAAGCCTAATGAATGGGAGCACATCAAACCCACCCAGTAAATATAGAGCAGATCTGCTCTTTTGGAGCCTAGTGATATGGGGATTATACTGGTTATGTGGAGCAGAGCTGGATCAAGTGGCTGGGGCTGTGCTGAACTGCAAGCTATCATTGAAAGAAATGAAGGTGCCAAAGTAAAATAAGAGGTGGGGAATAATGCAGGGGACATATGCTAGCTTCTGGAGCCCAGCCCTGCCCACTGTGGAGGGGCCTGACAGTTCTGGGTCACTCTCTCCGTCTCCAGTTATCTCCACCCAGCCTCTATCTGCTTGGTGGTGGCAGAGGATGGAGGACGAAGGGAAAATAGGGCGGCTTATTGAGATAATAATGTGGTGTACATTGGTGACAGTTGTAAGCCGAGTGCCACAGTGCTTAAGCCATGCAGGGCGATGCGTGTTCCAATCATGAGTGGGCGAATCCACCAGCTCAAGCTTAATGTATGGCATTTCATGCTTTCAAAACAGTGCACCTAAATGCTGAATTATTCTTATTTGCTTTGGCTCAGAATTTTGTGTTCTTTCATATTTCTGTTTATAACGTGATATGGCCTGTCCACCCACAAGGTACCAACAGAACATAGCCTTTGAATTTACAGGCAACAGTATAGAATCAAAGTCTTGGAATAAAACTTGAAACATTAATTTTGATTAGAAGTTTCTGTTTATCACATTCCTTTTCCTTTCGACACATACTTGGATATATGTGTTTTTTTAGGTACACAAAATAACATCTGACACTTTGCTCTCAGCCCTGCCGGTCTAATCAATTATTACATTTTTCTAACATTAGTGCTCCTGCCCTTCATGCAGAACCATCAGATGGGCAGGCTTTGATCAGACCTTGAGTTCTTAATCAGCATCAAAGTTATCATAAAATCTTCTCTAAATCCCTGCATTTCAATTATTATCATAGAAATCTATTGGGCAATCTCAAGAAGCTAAAAGGGCATTCAACTACAGCATAGAGGGATTTGTCGAACTTGTGTTAACTTTGTCATCTTCCTGATGTTGTAATACAGTATATGGCAAAACAGGAGTTTGCAAAGATAGCACGGTTTTCTAAAAAAGAAACAAACATCTGCATCAGCAGCTGCCACTGGAAGAATATTTGAAGTGTTGTACTGTATATTTGTGCTTTGGGAGTCATAGAAGGACATAGCCAGTGCTTAATTTGTAAAGTGGGAGGTCCCGGAGCGCAGAGTGGAGGGTGGATCCGGCGACTCAAAACAGGGGTTGGAGGTAACGGAACAAAAAAAAAAAATTACACTGCCTACGTAGCTTCTCTGACAAAAAAAACCTAAACATCGCTGTGTGGACATTAGGGCGATGTTTATTTTTATTTCAGAACATGCACTACATCGGTGCGAAATGTAAAAAAATAAAAATAAATACACTGCAACAATCGTTTTCACAAGCAGCAATTATCCATCAGACTATTAAATTAAACAAAAAACCCACCATGGTCTCCACATTCTTGATCGGCAGAAACGGTTTTTGCTTGTTTGGGATCCGACTGGCCAGCGTATTTGAAAAAGTTAAGCAAACTTTGTTGTCTTTTTGACAGTTTTCCTCTGAGTGAAATGAGGCTATAACAGCAATCTCAACCAGCACAAGCGCTTGTGTCACTTGAAGTGCAGCGCCACGCTGTTGAAGCGCCTCCCCTCCCTCCGTCCCTCTCCCCACTCCGTCTTAACCTGAAAATTCACCTCAAAACACATTGAAAATACAAACATAAGATTTTTGTGGAACTTCAATGGGGAATAAAGACTAACAAGTCAGATAACAACATTGAACACTACACAAACAGTAATTTAATATTTTCATTTAGACATATTTTTCATGGTGACACAGGAGGTGCCGGATCCAACGTCGGAGGTGCTGGAACATGTTCCGGCATGTTCCGGCTCAAATTAAGCTCTGGACATAGCCTCTAATTTGTGACCACTAGAAAACTGTTTATTTAAAAAGGAGATGGAAGGAGTTTATGTGATCATTGAATCCTCCTTTCTCCAGCTGCTGATACTGTATCCTCCTATTAGTAATTTTTTCATCCCGCTTCACCCCGATTCCAGATTTTATACCGCTGCACTTGCGGATGGAGTTTGCACTTGTGATTGCTGTGGTTCCAGGTTTAGGGAATTCCATCCATCCATCTTCGTCCGCTTATCCGGTATCGGGTCGTGGGGGTAGCAGCTCCAGCAGGGGACCCCAAACTTCCCTTTCCCGAGCCACATTAACCAGCTCCCACTGCGGGATCCCGAGGCGTTCCCAGGCCTTTTTAAAAAGGGGAACCACCACCCCGGTCTGCCACTCCTTAGGCACCGTGAAGAGGTGTCAACCAAGACAACCCCTCCACACCCAGAGCTTTAAGCATTTCTGGACGGATCTCATCAATTCCTGGGTCTTTGCCACTGTGGAGTTGTTTAACTACCTCAGCAACCTCCACCAGGGAAATTGACGACAATCCCCCATCATCCTCCAGCTCTGCCTCTACCATAGAGGGCGTATTAGTCGGATTTAGGAGTTCCTCAAAGTGCTCCTTCCACCGCCGTATTACCTCATCAGTTGAGGTCAACAGCGTCCCATCCTTACTGTACACAGCTTGGATGGTTCCCCGCTTCCCCCTCCTGAGGTGGCGAACGGTACCTTGGTGCCAACCGAAAGTCCTTCTCCACATCTTCTCCGAACTTCTCCCACCTCCGCTGCTTTGCCTCTTTCACGGCAGAGGCTGCAGCCCTTCGGGCCCTTCGGTACCTTGCAACTGCTTCCGGAGTCCTCTGGGATAACATATCCCGGAAAGACTCCTTCTTCAGTCGGACGGCTTCCCTGACCGCCGGTGTCCACCACGGTGTTCGTGGGTTACCGCCCCTTGAGGCACCTAAGACCCTAAGACCACAGCTCCTCACCGCAGCGTCAGCAATGGAAACTTTGAACATTGTCCACTTGGGTTCAATGCCCCCAGCCTCCACAGGGATGCACGAAAAGCTCCGCCGGAGGTGTGAGTTGAAAGTCTGTCGGACAGGGGCCTCCTCCAGACGTTCCCAATTTACCCGCACTACCCGTTTGGGCTTACCAGGTCTGTCCAGAGTCTTCCCCCACCCCCTGACCCAACTCACCACCAGATGGTGATCGGTTGACAGCTCCGCCCCTCTCTTCACCCAAGGGTCCAAAACATACGGCCTCAGATCAGATGGAACGATTATAAAATCGATCATTGACCTTTGGCCTAGGGTGCTCTGGTACCAAGTCCAACCCCTATCCAGGAGTATGGTTCCAGAACCGAGACTGTGCGTAGAGGTAAGCCCCACCAGATCTAACCGGTAGCGCTCCACCTCCCGCACAAGTTCCGGCTCCTTCCCCCACAGAGAGGTGACATTCCACGTCCCCAGAGCCAGCGTCTGCTGCCCGGGTCTGGTCCGTCGAGGCCCCTGACCTTCACTGCCACCCGTGTAGCAGCTCACCCGACCCCAGCGGTTCCTCCCACAGGTGGTGGGCCCATGGGATGGAGAGATGTCTGCCACGTAGCTTTATCGGGCTGTGCCCGGCCGGGCTCCGTGGCAAACCCGGCCACCAGACGCTCGCTGACGAGCCCTCCATCTGGGCCTGGCTCCAGACGGGGGCCCCGGGCTTCCTCCGGGCAGGGTCACTCCATCTCTACCTCTACCATTCTTTGTCTGGCCCCTCACCTGAGACCACTTTGCCTTGGGAGACCCTACCAGGAGCACAAAGCTCCAGACAACACAGCCCTCAGGTTCATAGGGACACACAAACCTCTCCACCACGATAAGGTGATGGTTCCTGGAGAGGGGTTTAGGGAATTCTTCTTTTAAAATTGTATAAGGACATTATTCATGACCATCATTAAGGTTTAATTTTCTAGATCTAGAACCTCAGTTCAAATCTGAACTTCCAATTTATAATAAATGGAGCTTTTTCGCATGTTTTTTCTTCTGCGATTTTAACCATCAACTTCTGGTCAATGTCATGCTTAGAAAATAATTATTTCTCAGTTTGGAGCTCAGCTTAAGCTGCCATTGTATTTGCTGAATGTCACTTGCAATTAAAGTTGATAATGTTACTGAGAAAAGGTCACATACCAACCTGTGTGGCGGAATAGGACTCTTAGGCTGATTCACTCACCCTGCTCGACAACACCAAGCACTCAGTCACACTCCTAACTGGCTGACATGTTTTCCCGGTCATTGTGCTTTCAATTACACACATTACACTGATTAGATTTACATTTCAGTTTTTATGGTTGCTCTAATTGGCAAAGATGATTGCAAATTAGGCAAGAGGGCAAGCGTAGCCTTGGCTACCGTCTGTCACCTTGAAATGGACCGACTAACACAGACCTGGGTTCTGTGTGTCCATTCATCTGCTAATTTCATGATCGGGGTGAAGCAAGTGATCAAATTTAATAGGGTGCCTATTTTCTCCAGCAGCACCCTTTTTGACATGGCATTTTGTGACCTCTAGCTTGGATAAGGGAATAATTTGTGGTTAATTAGCCTTGTAGAGTTTGTGTCACTCATATTTTTCTGTGGCTTGTCTAATTGTTCTGCTTTATGTTTCATGACCCCTCAGGCCTCAGTATTACAAGGTGATAGAAGAATGCGTGTCTCAGGTGGTCCTGCATCGCAGTGGGATGGACCCTGACTTTGGCTACAGTAAAAGATTGGACGTGGACTTCACTCATCTGATTGGTACTTTATGAATTGCTTCACATTTCTTCACTCATTAATTTAACATATTTCTTGGCAAAAGTTTAAAATATGTAATGAAAGTCTTTAAGACTTAGTTCAGATCCTGAAAGATCTTTTTTTTCTTTTTACACTATGTGCTGCAGGAGGCATAACACTGATGTTGCTAAAAATGTTTCCATACCTAGCATTCTCATTATTCTCCCAGGTCCCCCTGAGATTCTTCTGACAAACACAGTGGCTTGACATATAAGATTGGGTCATCTGATTATTGATAAATAATACATTATATCTGGTGAAAATGAGATCAGCTAGTTCAGAATTATTTTTAATGTTGTTTTCCTCAGTTACTCTGTATGCAGAGCAAACATCTATTTGCACTGCATTCATGCACTAATGGAGATTATCTTTCAAACGGTGAAAAAAAAAAAATAACACCACTTTGTGTTGCTCTGTTGTGTCACTAACAGTTCTGTGACTTGCCAACAAAGTGTCATTAAAAGTTTCTAAAGCTATCCACAGAGGACTGACACAGCATTGAATAAGTTTTGTCACTCACTTTACTGAGATTTAATCAGTTGACAAAATACTTTCAAGGATGTGTTTTGTTACAGATGCCATAGTCCCATGGCTTATAGAAAGGTGCCTTCCCACCCTTTTTTATTCATCTTTTCTGTTGTTTGCTTTTTTCACATTCACATTAAGGTGCTGTTTCCTATTAAAATGTGATGTGTGATCTAACAATAATTTACACTTAAAGGAGAATTCCGGCCAATTTTTACGTTAATCTTTATCGCTATAGCTACGCGAGTACTTTGGATAGAAAAAACCCCGACCCGAGTCAGTGCAGGTAACACGGAGAAGCTGCAGCTACGTACTACAAGTGTCCCCTGAGCTAAAACAGCAGTGGTCGGGGCAATTGGTGTGGCTATGTCCTCCAGAGGACAGGTCATGTCACGTCTTGAAGTGTATTCCCCCCTAAAAAAAACAGTAGTGCGGTAGTAGCTGTTAGCTGCTAGCTGCCCTCTGGTGAGTGTGTACAGCCAGATAACCGTTAGCCGTTATCTGCTAGCTGCCGTCCACTCACTGGACGGCAGCTAGCAGCTAACGGCTAACGGCTATCAGCTAGCAGGGCAAGATAGCTACCAGCAGGATCGTTACAAGGACCAGGGTAGGTGAATTTAAACAATGTCTGAGTTGAAAACGCATCTTGTTGACACGTAAGGGTTTGTGTCTGTTAAGAGGGTTGGGGTTTTTTTCTATCGAAAGTACGATAGAAGATTAACGTAAAAATTGGCCGGAATTCTCCTTTAAAACTTGCACATACACTATCATTAAGATGATTCATCAACAGGGTCATTATAAAATTGGGATTTGAAACTGACACACTAAACTTTTGGAAAACACTGATTTGAAGTAAATTAAGTAAAATTGTCAAAAACACTGATTTAGTTCCGTACTTTAAGCTCTGACTGATTTCTCTCTTGTTCAAGACACACCCTTTAGCAACACATACAAGCTCATAGTTTTAAGGTGATGATTCCAACTATTTAAGGACACCTTTTGTCAGTATAAATGAAGAGAAGAGGAGGGAAAACAGTTAGCATATCAATAAAACACCTTTTCCCTTCTTGTCCCTTCTTCACAATACAGCCATTGCATCAGTTTCCTAAGCTTCTCAATGTATACTTCTTTTTCACAGAACAGACATTTACTTTTTTCATTCATTTTATCATTAAATAAGTTTTGCATTTCATCACAATCATTATGTCCACCAAAGAAAAGGGCTGGTTTTTTTTCTTCTCAAAACGCAATTTAGGTGTTGTAAAATGCACCCATGATCTATAGCAATTTTTAGACCATCTCTTAAGTTGTAAACATCTCACAGACCTTTTAAAAAAAAGATTTTCAAACAAATGAGCTCTAATATAGTACTTTGGAAAACAAGACCCAGGTCTAATTGAAAATCTCACTCGAGAAGCGAATGCGTCAATCACACCTTTGAAGTATCTCGTGACTGTGTCTCTGTTGTCTTGCAGATCAGTGTGTGGATAAAGCCAAAGTTGAAGAGAGTGAGCAGAAGGCTGCGGAGTACTCCAAAAAGGTAAGGCATTAATCACTCCCAACAGCCCCCTTTGGTTGGCCGGCTCCTATCAGGAAAGTTTTTTCCTTCCTCAGAGCTCCCAGACAAGCTATTTATTTTCCATGCCCTGATCAATACCTGGGTGTGACGCTACATGATCCGTATCGGCATTACAAGAATCAATGCCGATGTTCTGATGTATACTTATTTGTGCACAGTGCCGGGGCAGAGTTATATGGAGGATATATTTATTCATAATTCAAATTTAAAGTCCAAAGAGAAAACGAAGCGAGATCAAATTGAAAATAGTATTATTTTACTACGCTACTAGGAAAAATCATGCCATAATTAAATGTGAAATGTAAAAGCTTAAATGGAAATACTTAAATTAAAATCTCAAATAGAAAAAAAGATATCATTTTATTTTAGCCTTTCCCTTTTATAATTTTCAATTTGACATTTTATCTTTTGACTTTTATGTTTTACATTTGACATTGACATTTTAAGATTCACCTTTTACATTTCGATTTAACATTAAGCTTTTCATTTAATAGAAAAAAAGAAATAATTTTATTTTAGCCTTTCCCTTTTATAATTTTCAATTTTCAATTTGACATTTTATCTTTTGACTTTTATGTTTTACATTTGACATTGACATTTTAAGATTCACCTTTTACATTTCCATTTAACATTAAGCTTTTCATTTAGAAGTGACAGGTGTCAATTTAAATGAGGAGGCGTGGCCCAACGGCTGGTGGGAGGGTCTGAAACCACTTCCAGCTGACAGCGGCTGCTGTGAGTATTACTGTCCGACCAGTAAGCAAGCGATCCCGGCCACCGCATGCTGGCTGTCACCTAAGACTGGAGCTTCCAAGTCCGACAACATATCGGCGCAAATGTGTAATTGGCCATCAATTTTTGTAAAACTGCTCATATTCAAACTGTACACCGTTAATTTCAGTCTCAGAAATGAATTTAGTTTAATTTGATCTTGCTTCGTTTCCTCTTTGGACTTTCAATTTGAATTATGAATAAATATATCCTCCATAGAGTTAAGTTATATGCCGACTCTTAATATTCCTTTAAAGGTTTCCTTTTTTTTATCTCACATTTCCTTTTAATGTAAATTGATTGATTATTTGCTTGACTGATTAATTGTATTGCTGTTGTATTTATTTGAGAGAAATAACATGGCAATTTAACATGCAGCATATTTTGTATCATATTTAAATGTATCTTAATGAGCCTCACTACCACTACCTGGCGACACCAAGGGGGTCCTGGATGTTTTTTTCTTAAAGAGTCCTGTCCCACCACCCCACCATGCACCCTACTGTGCCAGTGAAATCATTGTAGCGACATGGCTCGGTTTCTGCAAAGGTTAGATCCATCAAGATACATGAAAGCCAGGCCAGGAAACAAAGACAAAGGACAACAGGGCTCTAGGGCCATGAGAGCTATGAATAGAAATCGGCCAGAGAGTGTAAGACGGCGTGTTTTGGTGTCTGTTGATGTGCCCTGTGGCTATTCTCTGGAGACAATGTGCCGCTCACCAACCTGTGTGTGTGCGTGCATGCGTGCGTGTGTGTTTACATCAGTGTACACATGCTTGTTATGTGCACATAGACATACTTGTGTCTCTTTTCTTGCAGTTTGATGAGGAGTTCAGTGCACGGCAGGAGGCCCAGGCCGAGTCTCAAAAGAAGGAAGAGAGAATCAAAGAGTTGGAGGGGAAGATCAAGGCCCTGGAATCCCAGGTAAATCCACAGCGAGAAATTTCACTTCTCAAAACAGTGTTACTTTCCCCCCTGAGATCTTTTATATTCTTTGTTTTCCCCAAAAAATGAAATAGAAGAAAGTGAAAACTCTAATGTCCAGAAGCCATTTTAATCAGTTTTTTAAGTAAAAAACATTCAATACAATCTCATACAGAATAACAAAAAATGCAATGCATAGCAACAAGAAGTAATGCCTCCACTAGAAAAAGGGCTGATTTGGTCAGAAGGATACCTTTCTACCTCACTTACAGATGTGCTGCTGCTGTAAGTGGGAGTTATCGTCCATGCAAGAACATTTGATTTAATAAAGGGTCAATCTCCTTCTTAAGTTGTAGCTCTTTATATGGGCAAATTGCTCTATTGAAGCTTTTCCTATGTAATTCTATCATCACAGAGATGTATTGCATTTCTTTTCTAAGTCTCTACATCATTTCTTCCCAGGCAAAACCGTCCATTTTGAGTACAGAAAATGACTGCTGTTTCCCCCTTAACCCAATTTCAAATACTTTAGTACTTCCTTGGGACAAAAGGGCAGTTTGCCTTCCTGCTTAGGCAATTTAATATAAGCCAGCATTGAAAGATGGTAAAGCTACATTTATATCAGAGATTGCTTTTTCTTTTAAACATTCATCTCTGGTTGCTTAGGTTGGCACTCCCTCTCTGATAAACTGCACTTGAATATGTGGTCCAAACATCACTGGGAGTTTTCTCACTTGTAACATACTGTTACTTCAGTCCTCTAGCAATCATTCTTAGGTCCCCAACACATGCTGTTATGTAGTACACGCTTTGGCCGTTGTCCTGGCCAAACTCACATCCTCCTTAGAACTTAATTTGTATAGCTCTCACTCCAGCACTTTATATGCGTGAATGCTGTGTCACCTCTTGTTACCTGCATTGTTACCCAAACTGGTTCATCACTCACTCCGTTCCTGATTAATGCCCGCCTATTTTAACGAGACCATCAGAATCTAAAGCTCCTCTCCACCTGTTCCATCTGCTCGCCCCTTTTTCTCCCTTGCTCTCTCCGTCTTCCACCTTCTGTCAGAAATGAATGCATCAGGCTGTGTTACCTTTGCTTGCCCTCTGTCCCTTGCTGGGGCTTTTAATGTTGTGTTTTCTTCCCTATAACACACCTTCCCCTCACCCTCCCCTGGCAGGCCTCTGTCTTTTGAAGACTGACTGACTGAGGTGCATTAACAGGTAGTGTAGATCAGAGAACCCTCAGGGATTCAAGCCCTCTCTTCCCCTGTTTGTCTGAATGCTCCTTCAAAGAGCTGCTACTGCTGGAGAGCTGAACATCAACAGACATTAACCTCAGCAGGGAAACATGTAATTAGTTTGGCACAAACTTGTATGAATGTGGCCAGGAGGACTTTAGAATATCCGCTATTCATTTTGACAGAACATAAACTTACTTACCTACTTTGAATGTCAATCTATTTAATCTGGAAAGTCCAGTTGATTTTAACTGGCCTCACATATACATTTATTTTAATTAGAGTTTTTGGGCTTTTAGGACTAAACTTAAAAAAGAAAAAACAAATCTAAATGTATGCAAGTTCTGTAATAACAATTTAGAGTTATCTCCTGTTTTATTTTTTTTTTATTTTAGGCAGGTGTTCGCATAGACCATTCAATTGCTACCTCAAGAAATAAACAAAATAAGTGTCATCCTCTCAGACGATTGTGATTCTGCTACTTCAGGCAGATTAGGTGGAAACAGTGTGTTTTGCAACCTAATTGCCGTTTGACACAGTGTTGTAGAAGGCCATTAACTGTGAGAGCACAGAACCTTTAAATCGGCGCGAGGAAACACGTTTGTCCATCAAAGCTGCTGTGCTTTTACTGTCGTTTTGCTGAATATGAATAAAGTGGGAGCTAACACTAACCTTTCATCTCGGAGAGACAGAATCCTTGTCAGACATTAAAACACATGCATGCCTGAGTCGCTTCTCTTCACCTTGTTTGTGAACCAACCCATTTAATGAGAGTCTTTGTCTGGGAACGTTGGCATAGTAACAAGCAGCCTGTTTGAATTGTCTGTTTGATTATCCCCCAATTGAGTTGAGTGGAGGTTCTGCCTATAAACATCAACAGAGGACACAGGAATCACAACAAGAAGAAATCATCCACCCTTCCCCAAACCTTTACATGCAACCATTCAAGGCAAAAAAAGGGAAGGAATCCATTCATTGGGTCAGGTTGTGATGAATAATGTAGCACTGCAGTGGTACATTGGATCACTCTGCGCCATCCCATTAATAGGTTTTAACAACCTGGCGGTCTTGTAGCTGACCCAGCTTGGCCCCAAGAGGAGCTGGAGGTGTAGTGGACCACTTTCTCTCTCTTTTCCTGCCAGGCTGCCTTCCGCCCTGGCTGATTACAGAATTTGACTCAACTGATAATGACAGCAAAACTCACAATGTAGTAACTATTGTAATGTGTGATTTACTGTTAGGGGATAGAGCCAATTCAGTTGTTAAGCCAAAAATGTACTGTCAAATTCACTGTCATTCAAATATGTTATACGTGCATCCTTACATTAACAGTTCTACAGAAAACGGGAGGTAAAAGCGCTGGACTTCTCAGAAAGCAAGACATACTGTTCTATACCTGCTGAAAATCTTGTAGGCTTGTTCTTTAAAACTGAGATATCTCAACTAATGAAGAACTAACTTAAGTGCAAAGGAATGTGATTGAATTACGTTGTTGCTGAAAGGTGCTGTAGAAATAAAGTTGCCTTGCCTTACAACCTCAGCCTGTCAGTCAGTCGTCAGGGCATAGAAACCACTGTTGTGTCTGCTTGTCTCAGAGGAAGTGTCACCGCGACCGCTTTCGCCTCGCCATTAATATCATATCGCAGCAAACGCTGTCTGCGTTAAGTTTTGAAAAACTGTAACCACAAATGAAACCACTTTATCGGCATTGCCGTGACTCTCTGTGACTTCAACAAAACTGCAGAGCCGACGTAGTTTGCCCGCACCTCTGCGCACGCGGAGCTCCACTTTCTGTCAATATGCAGAGAGGACAGATAAGCTTGCGCTTACGCGCTCAGACACTTTTGGAACTGAAATTTGGCACAGAGAGATAAATAAATAAAAACAATTGACGACGTAGTTAAGGCGGCAGGCTGGTGTTGCTAAGGAGGCCGCCTTAACTGCAAACTGCTGCGGGAAACCATGGGATGAAAGATAAAACAAAACTCTTTGCTTTAAATATTGCACTTTACCACCATTTTCAAAAATTCGTTCAAAATGAAAGTTCTTTTTTAAGTCCCCCTACTAAAAGTTCCCATCTCCTTTTCCATTACAGACATTAAATATTTAGTTCTCTACGGTCCATAGTAAGAGTTGTTCTGTAGGACTCCATAAAAAGATTACATTTCTGTTGCTGTGGAATACGTTCCCATCCTCTTTACTTTAGCAAGGTCGCACAGAGTGAAATATCAAAGCAAAATGAGTACATTTCTAAAACGAAGACTGCAGCGTGAAATCAATGCCCATTACAGATCTACGTGTGTTAAGTTGAAATGTATTTTGTGATGCCAAAAAAAAAAAAAAAAGGGGAAATGGAAGAAAGGTTTTGAAGGTGCACCAACTGTCAGTGATGCTGTGCCTTGTTCCTTTCATGCTGCAGTCAGTGCTCTACACTGATGTTCTTTTGAAGGTAGATTACATCTTGTTTTAGGTGTAAAAGTACACTGTGCCTTTTGCACATCAAATAGCTTATTCAGACAAAATGGGAATATAATACTGTATTTGTCATTAAATGTGTAAGGGACATCCTCCCCCCCCCCCCTTCTGTTTCGTGTGAGTACTGTACTGTACTTCTGTTCTAATGTACTAGTGTTCTTCTTCTCTGTCTATCTAACCCACCCCCATATGTGCCTTTCTGTTGCCCTCTGTGTCTGTTGTGTGTTCCCATGGTGTGTGTGTGTGTGTGTGTGTGTGCGTGTGTGTGTTGTATCTGCACAGTTAACTATTGAAAAAGACAAGCTCAAAGAGGCTCAGAGACTCATCGGGGAATCTGAAGCCAAGGTGGGTGTCCTCTTTGCATGTGCAGCCCTTGACATGATCACATATTTAATCACCTGCAAATCCAGGTTAAATATTCAATGAATGGGATTGTGGTGCTTAAAATCCTTTGTTGGAGAAAAACTCTCAAACTGATTGTTGAACTGATCTTTTGTCCGATCTGTTGCCCTTGTGCATGTGCACCCCACTCCATATTATGCATTACGGTTTAAAGCCTTGTTTTGAATCTTCTGTAAATATAAATTATATTTGAATATATTTAAACTGACATACAAGGCCTCTAATCTTCATTTGCAAGAAAAAAATAATCTGAAATCTGAAAAACTGAAATACACTTTTACAAAATGTGCAAAGAATTGATACGATACTTGATGGAATGCTTTGTCTCTTGAAATTACTAATCCACTAAAACAGAAAATGCTTCAAATAACTTTATTCCATTAAGATAAATAATATAACAGTTGCAAGCTATATTAAACTCTATAGCAGTTTTAACGTTTAACTACACACAATTCCTGCTTGTTTAATGGAGTTTTCATAAGTAAACACTTTGTGATTAAATTCCTCTATCAGAGATGAGATTGGGGCATAGATTTAATCACATACAGAGTTAATTACCTGCCATGCTGGCCTCCCAATTGAGTCCAGAAGACTATAAATTCAAATTGGTTGGGTTAGATTTCATATTAGCCCAGTTTTCTTCTATACACAAGAGCTCCAGATGGGCTCTGCTAAATGAACATCAGCCAGAAAGCATCAAAGAGACCTTTACAAGCTGGCGAGAAACACAATATTTAGATAGATAGATAGATAGATAGATAGATAGATAGATTGATTAATCTTAAGTTGGGAAAGTAATGCTAGACATGCTTGATAAAAGAAATATTAGAAATCAATACATAACATAGGAAAATTATATTTCTATATGTCTCTATAGATAGATGTGTGTGTGTGTGTGTGTATTTTGTCTCACATAATCATGACTACTTGCATATTGTACTCATACAATATAGTGCCTATACTGTATACTGTGTTTGCTATTTCAGACTCAGACACTTGTATGTTATGAACATACTATACGTGATGCATAAAAAACATTTATAGGCTACATAATTACAGTGCAAAACATAAAGTCTGATATTGTCCCATATGAATTCAGTATAAAATGGCTTAGTTATTTAAATCAAAATACACAATTATTATACACTTTACAAAATATGGATCTGTTTTGTATTAGTTGTTTGTATTCGTATCTGAGGATGAAGAAGCCAGTGGCCATGGTATTGTATCCCAAGGGTTCTGTGAATCACTGGGGTTATAATTGGTTAGATTAGAGATAGTGAGAGAGAGAGCATTAGAGAGATGGATACAGAGTCAGAGGGCCCCTCTGAATGGAAACAACTGCGCTCTAATTTAGCAGCTAATTTGCTTCCATTCTCTCATATTAATCTTAAAAGAGAATACGGGCCACAGAGGGCTCCAGATTGACAGACATGTAATCATTGGATGTAGATTTTCACTGAAGGGCTCTGGGCAATCAGTGTAAGAAACTCCTTGCAGAACACCTTTTTAATTTTGGTCCTGACAAACAATCCACCAATGCCATTATGTAATAAATCACAATGTAATATCTTTAAATATGAAGCCAATCACATTGTACACAAAATCAAGTGGGAGAAAGCACATTGTGGGGAATTGGTTTTGGAAATGAGAAGTGCAAGTCGAAAGGCTTTTTGGTAAGAGCTGGCATCTAATCAGCTTCAAAGATCAAACCCCGTCTTAGCTTGGCTGTCTGTAATTGTTGTATTTGCATAACTTTTTTTCTCTAAAACAATTTTCTATTGCCATTATCACTGACTACCTGTGTTTGTGGATTGTGTGATAGTGCAGATGTCAAAGGACTGAAGGACTTTGTCTTATCAGTCTGGGGTCTAATTACATCCCTGTCTACTGTTTAATAGCCTGCCATTGTGAGGACTCAGGACAAAGACTTGATGACAGCAACATTCTTATCTGTTGTAAATTAAAACAGTAGTCAATCACAGGTTTTTCATATATATATATATATATATATATATATATATATATATATATATATATATATATATATTTAATCCACTGAGATAATGAACACAAGCGGCCAACCCTTTGGACAGTTCACAACTCTCCATATAAGTGGTGTTAATTTGAATTGTGCCTCCAATGGGCAAGCATAATCAACAGCACTGAAGGATCAGATCAGAATTATGAATTCATCTGCTGACAGTGATGATTTCAGTCCAGTTTTTGCAACCTGTTGACACAATTGCACATTTTGTGGCACCAACTAAGAGATATTGTAACATAGAGAAAATGATTAATACAAAATCCAGATTATGATTAGATTAATTTAAAGTGCTCATATTATGCTTTTTGGCATTTTCCCTTTCCTTTATTGTGTTATATATCTTTTTTGTGCATGTAATAGGCTTCCAAAGTGAAAAGGTCCACCCCAAAGGGACTTATGATTCTCCAGCAGAAAACACTGTTCACAAACTGCTCCAAACAGCTCTATTGTACTCCAGCCTTTACTTCCGTGACGAACGTGCGTCACTTTGTAACACACGTTATAATGCTCACCTTCTGACTGGCTAGTAGTCCTTACCTAGCTACTGCGCATGTGCGACCCCCAACAAAGATTGAACAGAAGTAAGATGCTTCACCTGGTAGCTAAAACAGAGAGCTCAACACACAGGGTGAAAAGAGGAGCTGCAGCAATGTGCAAAAAAAAAGATGGTGTTTTCTGATAATTAAACCATGTAAACCTATTCTGATATAACTTCTAATACAATTAATTAAGTTCAAGTATGCAGAAAACAGTTTTGACTACTCATGTATTTTCCATAAATGCATTTGCTATAAATACAAGTAAGTGTAGTTGCCACTGAGTTTAAGTTCAGTTTTAAACATTCCACTTTCTTCTCTCAATACATACCTGATGTCATAGTGTGGAATGTGTAAAACTGTCACTAAACACAAGCACCAGTATGTGCATTACTTATGGTGCTGGGTGTCACAAAAACAAAAGACTTTACAAACCCTTTTTGTTTTCACTTAAAGGGGTGATAGAATGCAAAACCGATTTTACCTTGTCATAGTTGAATAACGACAGTTCGGTGGGTAAATAGGACATACATAGAAGCTCAAAATCCCATTGATACCCCTTTACTATGCAAATCTCACATTCTGAAACTGCCGCGGAAAACGGGTGACACTGAACAAAGCTAAAAGTTGACGTAAGCATCTCAACTCCTAGTCTTTGTCACGCCCCAACATTTGCATAGGCTACACCACTGACCTGAGGTCAGCTTAGTCTTCTGAATCTAGCTAGGTCATGCAGATCTCCAGAGGTCCGCTATTTAATTACTAAATTCACTTCTGAGACTTTTTTATGCGAGAAATCAACTATGTAGAGGTCAAATATGGGCCGTTTTCCGAAAATTGATTGCTAATTGCAAATTTTGTCCGACTGTGTGTCACAGTTCAGCAGGAGCTCAGCAGGCTATGTGACAGCGGCCAGTGCTGCCTCGCCGCCCGGCGTGTCCTACTTCATAGACTCCGGCTCGCTGTGAGCTAGCTGGATCTCCGTCACGAAGGGAAGCCCGCCGCGCTCCATACCCGCGCAAAGTCACTGGGTTTTCTGGGTTATTGGAGTACAAAATGCAGAGGCCCTGATGGAGCTTAAATTGAAATCGGACATCGTAGTTAGCTTTACAAGACCTTGGGGTAGATGTTATATAAGTGGCGTGATGAAATTCAAACTGTAAATATACTCTAATTATGCCGAAAGTGAAGCTAACTAGCCACGATCTGTACACACAGGATTGAAGGGACAGTAGCAGCTAATGAAATCCCTAGCTAATGTTCACAAAAATGCATTAAATTGAAATCGGACACCATTGTTAGCTTTATAAGACCTTGGGGTAGATGTTATATAAGTGGCGTGACGAAATTCAAACTGTAAATATACTCTAATTATGCCGAAAGTGAAGCTAACTAGCCGCGATCTGTACACATAGGATTGAAGGGACAGTAGCAGCTAATGAAATCCCTAATGTTCACAAAAATGCATTAAATTGAAATCGGACACCATTGTTAGCTTTATAAGACCTTGGGGTAGATGTTATATAAGTGGCGTGACGAAATTCAAACTGTAAATATACTCCACGGAGCCCCGAGCCCCGGTAGTCCAGTAACCGAGGGGTATGGAGGTTGCCGTTTTCTCGTCAGACTGTGTGGAGCTCCTAAAGTCCGACACGTCTTACCAAATTTGCAATTAGCCGTCAATTTTCGTAAAACGGCCCATATTTGAGCTTTATATAATTGATTTCTCGCATAAAAAAGTCTCAGAAGTGAATTTAATAACGAAATAGCAGACAAACAATGTATAACTTTGCAGTGTCTGAAATATGAGACCTGCTGTCTCGTCTCCAATGGATGTGTATGTGGTTCGCTCAAACCAATCAGCGCGCAGCTCATCTAAATATTCATGAGCATACCATATTTGGAAGAAAAGCTCTTGTTACAAATAGGGCCATATTCACAGGGTAGTTAAGGACCCATAAAATAGCATTCGAGCAATTTTCAGCCCAACCAATGTTACATACCCTATTAGGAGACCTTAAGGAACAGTGTGAAATACCCTATATAATCATTCTATCACCCCTTTAACAAACTTAAATGTATTAAATGCAAGCATGTTCTCCTAATCTGACTTGCTTACAGAATAAATTGTTTAAAATGACTTGTGTTTTAAATGAGACAATATCTGGTCATCTGTAGGAAAGTTGCATCTTACTGGCAATTCCCACTGGATGCGTAACGGCTGCGTAACGGCTCCGGAACGTCGACGGAGTCATTAGGTTTCCATTAATGTCAATGTGTGTATTTCCACTGACTGCGGAACGTCTGCGTCCCTACTCCGTCCCCAGCTCCGGCTTTTGTTGTTCTATTCTACGTGAATTCGCGAGATATTGTGGGTCCTCTTGACTACAGCTGTCAGTCGTGGCCGCAGCCGTGCCGCAACAAATCCGGACCTAGTGGGTATTGACGGACGTCGGAACACGCAGACGTTCCGCATCCAGTGGAAATCCACAATTATGCTACGTTCAGACTGCAGGCAAAAGTGGCCCAAACCGATTTCAAATCTAGCCCAGATCAGATTTTTTTTCAAATCCGATTCAGGCCACTTCCATATATGGTCCTGAATCAGACCCAGATCTTATTTTTTTTCAATGCGGCCGCAGTGTGAACAACCAAGGCGGATTTGATGCGACTTTTACCTCAGTAGCCCTCGCTGCGCCCTCTCCCCCTCGGGAGGGGCCCCCTGCTCCCGGTGCAGCTGTCAACCTGGGCGGACTGTCCTCAGTGTGCCCCAACCGCGCTGCGTCGCCAGGGCGGGGATCGGCTCACGTAAAAAAGGCGATGTCGGCAACCCACCCGACCCGTCTTGAAACACGGATCAAGGAGTTTAACGTGCGCGCGAGTCAGAGGGTTGCCCCGTGGCGCAACGAAAGTGACGGTCGGCGTGCGCCGGTTGAGGTGGGATCCCGGTCCCTCGGGGTCGGGCACACCACCGGCCCGTCTCGCCCGCACCGTTGGGGACGTGGAGCGTGAGCGCGTGCAAGGGTGAAGCCAGAGGAAACTCTGGTGGTACAGACCTCTGTAGTGAATTTGCAGCCATAACTCCACAAAAGGCCGAAATAGCCAATTTGGCTCTCCCTCCATAACCTCCCTAACTTTAGTGCAACAGCGTGCTGCGTCTGATGCCATTGTTATTGTTCTTTTGCGCATGCGGGTCATTTCAAAACCTGCTAACAGTTCACATTGGAATCTGATATAGGCCACATTTTAAAGGTAATGTGAACAGCCTAACAAAAAATCGGATCTGAGGAAAAAATCTGAATTAGGCATTAAGACTTGCGGTATGAACGTAGCTTAACTTTTCCTGCTTAAAAGTTTTAAGTCAACTTGGCAAACACATCTACAAACATGGCTGGTAAACTTATGATCATGCTCTCTTTGGTTAGTAAAGTCATGGAACCAGCAGAGGACACAACCTCCTCATGTGCTCTGAACATGGAAGCAACACTCGCACAGAACCTAGTAATCCTTGACATAAAACACTGTAGTGAACTTGTTCACTGGTATTGACACACACACCCTACTCTCTGCCCACAGTCAAAGCTCATGGCAAGTTACTAAGATACTGAAGTTGTGCAGGCAGTAAGAATTTGTTTTACACAGCACAAAAATGCCTCTTCCCCAGCAAAAAAAAACAAAGAAAATGCTTTATTGCTTCTTTTCTATTAGTGGCATCAGATCGAGGTTTAGATTAAACTGGAGGGAGCCTCACTTAATGTGTAGGCCATCATTAACATTTCTTCCCTATATTTGCAGATTGCAGCAGGTCCAACTGCGCCTGGAGCACCACCTCCACCACCCCTACCAGGGGGTGCAGCAGCTCCACCTCCTCCTCCCCCCCACCTCCTCCCCCACCTCCACCTGGTGGCTGTCCTCCCCCACCTCCTCCTCCTCTCCCCAGTCACGCTGGCATGACACCACCACCACCTCCACCTCCTCCCCCAGGTGGAGGACCTCCACCTCCACCACCACCCCCCGGGTGTGGGGGTCCACCTCCTCCGCCGTTCTTCGGGGGCCCACCTGCATTGCCTGTCATCAAGCTGCCTTATGGACTGGAGCCCAAGAAGACCTACAAGCCTGAAACTGTGATGAAGAGGGTCAACTGGACCAAGGTATGGTAACCTGATTTCTGATTCAGTGCAACCTATATTCTTATGTTCACTGATAGTATTGGTAAATGGAGACTGTAAGGGAAATAATATTCCACTGTTGACAAATATTATGCAGTCTTTTTTTACAATAACACATGCCACCATTTAGCACTGGCTTGAGAGGGTAGTAACCCTACACAATAAGAAGATGCAAAGTTGAAGATTCAAACCAAAAGGAGCTATTTTCAAATGCACTCTAGCAATGCAGTCTAGTCAGACAACTGTTCATCCAGCAGCCACATTATTCAACAGCACATTCAGCACCCATTTCAAAGGATTCAACAGTAAACAATTTCCATTGTTCAAATGTCCTTGGATTTGTGAATGTTGGTATAATTGAATGAAGACTGGGCTGTGTAATATTCCATCACATTTGAATACAATTTTAATAGGACATTCTTTGCATTCATTTAATGGTTCTTTGCCAATGCTTATGCAACCTTGCGTCTTTGTCTTAATTACTGACAGCAACCAAAACACCAGACTAGTTGTTTTGACACCATGTGAGTGTCAAGCTGCACATTATATTGAATGGTTTTAGTAGAATGAAGCTATATATTAGAGACATTTTGAATGCTAATTTTCAATGTGTTGAAAGCCATTGTAGTCGTATCTTCACATTTTTATCATTTACTCATCAAGTGGGGAACATTTTGGTTTCCGTGATACATTATTTATTCAACAACAGGCCATCAAATGACACGCACAAATGAGAGAAAGGACTGTGGAAATGCAATTCAACATTGAATACTGCATTTCAAGCAGCATGTTGCAGAATGAATTTCTGTCACTTCAAGGACTCTTTAAAATGCCATGTATGCAAATGCTTCTCTGTGTGTGGGAGTTTGTGTTGCGAGAGGTAAAATGATTAATAGTGTCATAGAGCAGGATGGAATGTCAAACCTGTGTAAACAGTAAGAAAAACAACAATTTTAGTTTCAGTTTTTTAATACCAGGTGGAGTTGTTTGTGCTTTGTGATATTTTAAATATTATTTGTCATTTTCTTGTGCAGTATCAATGTGGTTTTGCACATTTGTGTGCATGCAGTGGCGTGCAAATGCCCATTGTCTGGGAAGTGTACAGAGGTTAATGTGCAGGTGCATTGACCTTGTCTCCACAGGAATTGTAGTTTGTTGATGCAAATGAAATTCATAACCACCTGAGGAAAAACAATCTGTGTCTCTTGTGTTGATTAAGTGGGACAAGAGTCGTCTGTCTTCTCTATGTGCCGCATATGGAAGTATGGGAGCACCAGGACCAAATACAATTTGGTTATATAAAGAAGGAAGGGGAAAGAGAAGATACTTGTAATTATTTTTTTTTACCTACATCCTCTCCTTTTCACTACCTCATACATGTCGAAATGAGTATGAATCACATAGATTTGATACCAGAAAAAGAAGGCTGTTATATTATTTTGCAAAAACAATTATTCAATTATTACTGGACAGTGTAGGTTTCACATGAAGCTGTGCCGGCAGCTGAAAGTTTATGACTTGTTGCATCATCTGTACACAATTAATGAATACTTACTGTACATGCGTACAAACATACAATCTAGCATACATACATGCTTACTGTACACACTGTAGCTAAAGTGACATGTTTACACTCAATGGGGGCAGCTTCTAAATGGGAAAAAGTCATTTTGACAATTACACAATTGGACATTTTCGATTACAGTACAAGTCATTCAGTCAAGCAAAGGATGTGGTGACAGTGAATTCATAGTCAGGAGCAGTAGTATAAGGCACTCACATGGGAAAAGACAAGCTTAGGCACACATTGGGAAATGTCAGCTTTGTTTAAGTGCTGAATGCATTTTAAATCAGCATGAGCTATTTCTTTCCCTGCATGTGCTTCTATATATGTGTGTCAGTTATTCTGACAAAATTATTTGTCAATATTAAGTATGGGTGTCCAAAGGTCAAAACAAACAACACATACACAATTTTTTTTTCTAGCTGCCTTTTTGGCCATTCAACTTTGAATTTCAAAAACAGAAATTATGATTTATGCCCAATAAAAAAATAAAATCCATATAATCCCACGGTGCTAATTAAGGCTGCATGGCTACAATGAGATGAAGGAAATAACTTATGTCCTACAGAGCACCATGAGACAGGCTTATGTTTAAGCTCAACATTAGTTAATTAGCTCAAGTTGTAACAAATGCCATTTCTACATAGACCATCACCAGCTATTTATTAAGTCTGTCGGTGGTCCTTATTTGTCTATTGGCCCAATACTATATTTAAATCAATGTCAGGTGTAGAGAATAACGCAAAATCTTTCTATGATATGCGTGTGAATATATCTTCAATTTTTGTGGTCATAAATGCATTTGGAGTAGGCCTTTTAAAAAAAAATCTGTGACCAATCCAGTTTCTAAGTGACTTTTCTAGTGCTATATTTACTTTGTATTCAGGCCCTCACTTAATAGGAAGATGGGCTGTGACTGCTAGGCGGGTTAGGTTGTTTTGTGCCATTATCCTGACTATTTCACAAAGTAGGAGTTCAGTTTAAGATTGTTTTTTGTGCATTTTAGGCCTTTATATTGACAGGACAGCTGAAGACATGAAAGGGGAGAGAGAGGGGGGAATGACATGCAGCAAAGGGCCGCAGCGTCGAGGAGTAAACCTCTATATATGGGCGCACGCTCTACCAACTGAGCTATCCAGGCGCCCAAGTTGCAATTTCTAAAAGCATCCTTCATTAGGGTTGTTTCAGGTTGTTTTGTTGTATTACTGTGCACTTTCCTACTCACTAAACCTTTTAGCTGCAACATTTTTTTTTTTTTTTTAGCCTTACCTATTTTGTTGGGGGAAAAAAACACTTCTGTTTCTTAAAGTGCTAAGGGTGTGTATGCCACTAACATATTTATGAGAAAAGATATTGAGTAGTTTGTTTTCTTCACGAAACCCATTGTGACTGTGCATAAAAAAAGACATGCTTTCACATTTGACACATTCACAAGGCTGATATTCTTGTTAAGTTTGAGATTGTTTGTATAGCACAATATCATGCAAAAGTAATTCAAAGTTTTTTACAGTGATAGAACAGTAGACAATATGTAATAGAAACAAGCATACATAAATAACCATACACACATACCATTAAACTTTTCTCCATGGAGTTTAAATTTGACCAGAAAGTTATTTGGTTCTCAGGCAATTACTGTGGTTTTGAGGAGGTAAACGGCAGCAGGCCAGCTGCTAGTCCAGGTCCTTCATAAGAGCTTTCACCATAGCACTTAACACAATGTACACCAGATGTAGTGTAGTGTCACAGATATTATTAGCTCGTAATAACTGCAGTATGTCAGATCAGTTTGTTTATGTCTGAATCTCTTTGTACACTCCTACTCTATTATCCCTGTGGCCTGCTATCACCTCACTGTACTGTTATGTACGTGCTTGATTGCTTCTTCAAGGCTTTGCTGTTTCAGGCAGTTCTAGGTAGGAGGAGTGTATAAAGAGGGTTGCTGGGGGTTTGTGCTGCAAGCTGAAATTCACATATTTCATTAGATTTCAGGAGAGGTCAACAAGAGCTTTGTTGTGAATGGTTCAATCAAGGTCTGTCCACACATCATTTAGACGTGGTCATATTCATGTGCTTTGCCATCACATAAAAGGACATATTTAACCCTGCAGACTCCTCTTTTTCTTTGGTCTTCTTTTTGTACATTGTGTTTGCTACTCCGATGCTAAGGATGCACACACAAGAACATGTGTGTGTCCACGCACAAAAACACACACAAAAGCCCATCTCCAGTGAGAAGAACTTTTTGAGTGGCAGGTTGGTGAAATGGCGGTCTCTGATTGTGGTGATAATGGGATCCTTGTGTCATTGCAGATAGTGCCTCAGGAAATGGCAGAGAATTGCTTCTGGATCAAAGTCAAAGAAGAGAAGTTTGAGAATCCTGACCTATTTGCTCAGCTCTCCCTCTGCTTCTCGTCGCAGAGCAAAGGTAAGGAGGCGTCATCTCTCTTCAGCCCTTCTTTAATTAATCTACACACACATGCTTAATTTAGCCTCTCAGGCAATAGATGCCAAACCACTTTCATCTTGTGACACTTTAAGAAGCCATTTTTCTCACTGAAATGTTAATTATCTTAAAACCAAGCACTTTTCCCACTTCATTTGAACACCATCTATGTGTGCTCTCTGTGCCAATTAGGGATACCAATGCTCTTAGTGCAGTGTTTTTATGCGTTTGTGTCTTTGAGAAAGCTGGAGATGCAATGTGGCCACACATTGCATTTGTTCTTTGTACCCACTGACTAGCTTCAGATCAGTGTTTCTGTGTGTGCCCGTGGATGTGCACAAACTTGTACGTGTATGTGTGAACCGAGAGCAGTTATGGTTGGTTTGCTTCTTGCCTTTTCCAGTCCAGTAGGCCAATCTTCCATCAGGGAAGATGGGAGGCTTTTGTGAAGAAAGCTCTGGGAGTTTCCTTGTCCCGGCCAGTTTGTTTCTCAGATACACAACCAGGCTACCTAACATGCTGATGAATAACACAAACAGTATAAAGCAAGTTTGTTTTTATATGGAAAAGGGTGTGTGAAGGCACTTGATATATTCTTCCCATGACAATTTGAGTGTTTTTCACTTGTTCGACACTGTGTGTGTGTGTGTGTGTGTGTGTGTGTGTGTGTGTGTGTGTGTGCGTGCGTGCGTGCGTGCGTGCGTGCATGCATGTATGTGCGTGGTACCTTCCTCTAATTCAAGCAGCAGTGGGAGGGGAGAAGTCCGAGCCCTGTCAAGCGCAGAACAGTCAAATCTGAGCTTTGTCAGAGTGTGTGGACATAACTATACAGAATCCTCAAACTTTTCCCATATTCCCACCGTCTGTTTAGACACAAGTCAGATTCTTGCAGTCTTTCTCACAGCCGTCAGGTCTACAAACTAGACTCAACTCTTTTGGTTCTGTGAAATGAATAGCAATTTTGCCTCAGCTGCCGCAAGGGGATTTGCCAGCATAATACAGATGGAAGGAAAATGTGGGTAGGAAAGAACAGTTGCCAGGCTTAATGAAGTGGCCTCTCTTATAGGACGATATCTGCCAGACATTATATATTTTAACACATGGTTTGTGACATTTCTGAAGTAATTGACAGAACATTCTGATACCTTTGCAATACCTACTTCATTTTTTGAATTTTTGTTCCTTTCTTTTACATTTTTTTATTGACAGATGCATTTAATATTTTGTGGTAGTAAATCAGCACGTTTGCAGAGCACACCTGCTATAAAGTACATTTTCAAATAGATTCTAAAAATTCAATGCAACTTACCATTTTGAGCTTTACAGACACATGGCTTTAATTCAGCTTTAAGTGTCCCTTTAAATTCTTTATTAAATTCAATTTCTCACCCACTGGGGATTACAAAAAAAGCACTATAGATAGTTCGTGTTCCCGCTGGCAGGATAGGAATTCATGATCCAGCATTTCCCCTGGGAGTTACCTTTGCTGGAGCTCTATCAATTACCCCTGCGGCGACTTCACTGAATCAGCTCTTTTCCCTCTATTGTTGAAAGAGAACATGATTTTCTCATGAATGAAAAATGCTGTTTAATGTTTGATATCCCATCCCCCCCACATCCCTTTCGTCAGTGAAGTTGAAAGTCATTGAGAAGGGCTTTGATGAAGAGGGTATTGCAAAAAAAAAAAAGGTGCTAGATTGGATCTTCATTTGTTTTTCTCTTTCCTCTGTTTCATGATTCATGCAGTATAGTCTTTCAAATGCATGCCATCTGAGGATACGTAACAATAAATGTGCTTGAACATAAAACATTTTGTCGAAAGATCCCCGCCTTATTTCCACTTTGAATGTGACCTATTTGGGTCGCGAGTCTTCCTTCATCTCAAGTCAAGTTGGTTAACGGTTGTTGGTTGTAGTTTAAAGCAGTGTCGGAGGATCAGGTGGAGAGACGGAGTCTTGCAAGATTAATTCCTGAGGTCTTGTACTCTCATTGTAACCACGGACCATAAATCCTTTGTGCTGATTTGACAAACAAGTCGCTGGTGAAAACCAACTTCATTTGTCTGCGATATTGCCCCTGTTTTTTTTTAACACACACACACACACACACACACACACACACACACACACACACACACACACACACACACACACGTCTATGCTTCTTTGTGGTACTTCCATCTTTGCCACATCTTAGATGTGGATATTTATAAGTAAAGCACACTTCGGGGGGCTAGTGTATCGTAAAAGATGAGGCAAGCAGGTGTAAATGCCTTCCCTGCAGAGCTGCCCTCAGAAAATGGTGCAAAGAGACGTCTGTTAACTCCACGTTCCTTGGGATTCTTGCTTGTTCCTTGCATTGTTGAAGAACAACACTTTAGCGGTAAAAAAAAGAAGAAAAAAAAGAAAAGAAAGAATCACTTTAACAGCCCCCAATTTTCAGATGCTTATTGCGCTCAGAGGCCTCTAAAACAACTGAGAATGCAAGACTGTCATCTCCCCCGCTGCTTTTATGAGTCTCACCGTTTAATGAGTTTTTCCAAGAAAAGGAAATGATAATCAAGAGGGATTTTTAAGCTCAGCTTCAATCTTCTCAAAGTGGCTTTTTATTTTTTTATTTCATTGTCATTTATTATATTATGATGGTGCTTTGGCCTGATTGAAAATTCAACACATAGGCCAGTTATTAGGTGTGAAGGCCATTGACATGTCACTGATTAAGTGTACTGGCAACATCGAATTGTATCTCACTTTGGGACAGCACAGGCAACCACATGTTTTAAAAAAGTAACCAATTTAACCGCCTATCTAAATCACAAATCAAAGACACTGAAAATGTCCATTATAACCACTGTATGTAACCAACAATGTCTGTTGCATTGTATACAGGTCAAAGTAGCTCTGCATGATACAATGGGTATTTACAAGAGGCAGTTGAGGTAATCATTTTCACATATATAAAATAAGTAATTATGTTGCTGTGCTGACATACTGTACCAATAAAGGCACAGTGATTCATCCCTCCAGTTTAAGCTAATGAAACCCTGTTGCAGTAAAAATGAAAACAAAGCCTTTTTGTTTATTTAAAGCGCAACACAGTGATGAATATTGTTTTTGAGCTGGTAACATGGTTCTACAGCTTCTGTACTGTAATATTGTTATATTAGCTTCCTGTTTTTGTGTGGGGAAATGTAGCGCATTCTCCTGTGAGTTGAAAATGTGTTACACTTAAAGCTACATGTCAGTCACTTATGTCGAGGCAGGTATTTCACCTTTGGCACCATTGAGTGCTTTGTGATTGGAAAATTGTTACCACCCACGCATAGAGCTGAGCAATCTGTTATCAGAGACACACATCTTTATTTGCTCCCGCTCACTGGTTTCTAATATTTTTTCATCTTACGAGACATTAAATAGACACTGTAGATCAACCTGGCCACATCATAGGGTTGTTTTATTTCCCATTAAAACAGTTTTTTCCACTTTTGCTTTCTTTCTCTTGTCCTTTTCTACCTTCGCTTGGCTCTATCAGCTTTTCTCTCTTTCTCCATTGACTTCTCTTATTTTTTCTTTTACCCTGATCTCCCCTCAGTTCGCTTTATCAATCAGTGGTTTGTGCCTTTGTATGACTCTTGGGATCAAATCAGATTTACTTCGGGATTGAATGTGTGTAGCCATGGCCTGCTGCATTTGAAAGGCAATTCATTCAGCTAGAACTTTGCAGTTCAATTTGAAACAAGATTGATGTTGGCAAACTTCACACCCCCTTTCTTCCAAAATGTTTCCTCCATTGCACGCACCAATTGCTGATGGACAAAGGGCATATGCCACTTTGTAATGGTGATGTCTAAGCTTCTCAGCAGAAACAACACGATGGAAGAAGTGAAGTTAGTCAACAACAACGGAAATCTCTAAGTATACTGTATATTTCAATGTTTTATAAATGTTAAACTATTGATGATTATGTTAGAGTCACAGTCAATATATCAATATATAATATTTTTTTCATCAAGGGGGTTGTTGGTGTTGTGTGGCCCACTAAATGATTGCGCTTTATGGTTTGAAAAGTCAATGACACTCATACTTCTGCAGAGAGAGACAGGGGCCTAATGAAGATGTATGTACATTCTAAAGGAGGAATCAGAGGCTCCATTCCACCCCTCTGAGCAGGGTCATTGGGACTTTCTTTCCCAGCATGCCTCTGTGTTAATGATGTCGAGGCTGATAATGAACATGTTTAGCCAAGTGCTTGTGGTGAATAAGGCCAGAGGGGACGGGAGAAGTGTTACCAAACCAAACAGCACTTTTAGAAATAAATCAAAAAATTGGTCAAGAGAAAGAGAGGCGTCAAGTAATGGTGTAATAATGAATATCAAGGGAGTTCTTCACCCTAATAATTTTAAGCAGATTTTTGCACATCATGTGATGATGTCTAAATCTTTTTTTACAGCATGTGTATGTAAGTATATGTATGTGTGTGTATATATATATATATATATATATATATATATATATATGTATATGTATGTATGTATAGGGTGCAACGGTTTAGCAAGCCCACAATTCGGTTTGTATTGCGTGTTTTTGGGTCACAGGTTTGGTTTGTTTTGCACATTAGAGAGAAGAAAATCAACCATTTCCAATGTTCTCTCTGTATTTTTTTGTTTGCAAGAATAACATTTTCTTCCATCCGGAGATTTCATAATATATGAAATCAACAGATATTCTTTTAAAAGAAAAAGTGTTACTCAGCCTCTCTCTCTCTATATATATATATATATATATATATATATATATATATATATATATATATATATATATATATATTGTTACTACACCATCATGTTCTGTTAAAATGAAAGAAAAAATCCTCAAACATGGGTTGTGCCTGTAAAGGGCAGCCCTGGAAAGGTAACTTGGTTTAAACCTTCCTACAAGTGATGGCTGCAGTCATCCACCCCATCATCAAATGGGATTTGATCAAATCCCTCAGGAGTTCTCGTCATTCTGACACCCATTTTCCTTCACCTCTGTCCCTACAACTCAACCCACACACACATCTTCTCCTCACTGAGCCAGTGTGGTGTGCACACCAGCAGCTTCTCAATCCTTGCTACAAAGCCCCAGCAGCAGGGCGGTAATGACCCTGCCACAACAGCAGTAATGATGGAATCAGTGGGGGGTTTAGCTGACTCTCTGACTCTCCCTAATAAGTCCCCTAATAACTCTGTTAACATCAGGGCTGACCCGGCCACCAGATCAAACACATTCACGCATGGTCGGCTACCTCACATGAAACTCGGCAACCTCTCAGTCAGGCAAGAAAACTGTTGCTGACCAGCGCACCATGGGTTAGTGTTTGCTTGCGGCCCTACAGTGTATGTTCAATACAAGTCTATGAATACAAGTTTTGGCTCACCGAACACAGTTGCAGTTGTAGCAACAATAAATGCCACTCACAGTATTTTAATCCTGTTAAGCTGTATTCATTTGCTAACAATATGTCTTGTTGATAGAAACCTTTGAAAAGCTTGTTGCTCTTGAGAAAAAAACAACTATGCAAGACTACTGTTGGAGCGCTGGCTTCTCAGATAGTCACAATGTAATAAAGGCTTTTGTCTAATGGGTTTAAGCTCAACTCAAGACACTGCAGCCCACTGTGGAATAGTCTGCCTTGTATTAATAGCGTGTGTACAACGATAAGCTTTTGATACATTCTATGTCAAAGTGTTGGGAAGTCAGGCTCGATGCTTTGCCATGTTTCCCTGGAGAAAAAGGCTGTTCATTACTGATTCTGTTAATTGAGAGAATGGAGCATCCGGCGAAGCAGCTTTCTCTGTATCTTTATCCTGGGCTTTTCTTCTCCTGACATCGCTCCCTTTCTCTCCTCTTATCTCGTTCTTCTGACGGTGTCCATCTGCAGTCTGGGCCGGCCTAGTAAAAACACTCCCACAACCACTCTCTCTGGCTCATTGTTTATAAGCTGCAGTCTCCCACAAACAAGATCACAATTGGAATTTACCACATACTCATTTTGTAAACTGTCATCAGTGTCTATGAATGGAAAGATTCTTCCTTTTTGCAACATATTTTATTGAGATCAGAATCATGTTTTGAAACTAGACATCTTGTACAGTTTAGATTTTAAACAGAAAAATACACAGAAGACAAAATTACAGAGCACAACAAATTATACATAAAAGGCAAGGAAAAAGAAACAAAGCGTAAATAAATAAAATAAGGCACAAAACTCACCCACCCCACCCTGGCTTAGTTGGAATAATATGGATACATACAAAATATAACATAACTTAGTCTGGTAAGACTTCTAAGTCTGCGAAATATGAATGAAAAGGCTGCCATATATGAAAAAACGTATCAGTGTCACCTCTCATCGTGTACTTCATTTTAAGATTCTTCCCTTTGGTGAAAAAAGACCTTTCCTCACACCAGTAAATAATGCATTCTGGATTACATGTCCATTATTATTTGAAGCAAACCAAAGAGTATATTATCCAATTTTGGAAAAGAAAGGCCTTAAATAGTACCATTTTCATTTTAGAAGATAGGACATTAATTGCTGGCACAGGCAGGAGACATTTGTCTCAATAAAACACAAAACACCCTGATGTTCGTTTCTCTCTGTTTGGAGCAGCCAGCCCACTGTGAATATCTAAGGGTCAGCCCTTTTCCTTGCTCATCCCTGCACGTTTTTAATATATCACATATGAATGGAAATTAGGCCCTTAAATATTAATGACAAGTAATTGGTTTATTGTAGGAGACTATATTATGTGCGTTTGCATCTGCGTCTGTGAGAGGGAGAGAGAGCGAACGAGAGAGAGCGATTTCCTCCCATTCCTACTTCATATTACCTTGCTGTGATGTCCCACTGATTTTAATCTTCTCTTCTCAGATGAGAGCCATTCTGGCTATCACAGTGCACTTTAACTTTAGCCCTCTGAATATTAGCTTTCTTTGATACCTGCCGCTTACAGCCTCCCAAGTCTACACCCTGCTAACTTTTATGTGCCTTCAGGTACACTGTATTGTTCCTCAAAATCTGTCTCTTCAAAAATAAATATCCCCTGTGCATCTAAATATTTTATTTCTTTTTCTACTCGCTGAAAAACCTCAGCTAACAAGTTTGGAATATGTCAATCTTTCTATGTTGTCTTTTTAAACTAATTCTCCATTGGCCCTTAAAGTATATGATTGTGTCTCAGTTTGTCTTGTAACTTATCAAAAATATATTTAAGGAATCCAATGTCTCTAAACGTTTTTATTTAGCATTTTCTGCATCTGTATTTGTCCGGAACTGTTCTGTCTACAATACTTAGACAACCCATGTACCTAGATCCACATTTGTTCGCATACTGAATACCAATAAGTCTGGAAAAAGGTAACTTAGACATAAAAGTCTGGGCAGTGACTCAAACAAAAGCACACTGAGCACCCAAGAGAAGTTCAATGTTTCTGAACTTCATCCTGAATTTATTAGTTAAAAAAAGAATTCATATTGATAGTTTAGTTCCATTTATTTTGGGGTCTTGCATATTGTGTTTGTGCGTTCACATCAAGACATCTTGCTCATGTTCCCTCACCATTTTCATTACATGGCATTTAACATAATTACCATATTTGTTATATCATGCATAATAACAACCACACTCCCCCCCATCACCCAAGAAAATATTAACCTGTAACAGTGTGGTCTTTGGTTTTGAAACAAAAGGAAGGATATGTTCCGTTTGTGCCTGTTTTGCGAGGTGTGTGTATTTGTGTGTGTCTTCCTGTAGTAAGTATTAACTTCCTAATTGAGTGATAGGATGCTTATTTACAATGGGACTTGCGTTTAAAAAGAGAACAATGTGAGCTTGTCACTGGAGCTTTTCACATGGAAAAGCCTCAGCGGAGCTTCATTAACTCACCCCCATGATCCCAGACAGCAAAGTATGGAGTGCATATCTAATCCAGTTTAGAGGTATGAGTACAAGAGCAGTGGGTTTTATAGGGAATACTTGATGTGTAATGGTTCACTGTTCACTGTGTAGATTTACTGCTGTACTGGATTGGCCATTTTTGACTGACACATGATAGAAATAGAAAATCTGTGAATGTTTTTTTTGTATAGTAACTATTTTATTTATAGAAAATTGTTAAAATGTACAGATTTGTCAATAGTTATCACAAGAAAATGAATATATCTTTTCTTTTGCTCTGAGTTCTTCGTACATTTCTTTAGTTGCAGAGCGTTTCAGTCACCCTCAACATTCTATTAGTAACTTTTACAGCTTTGTTTTCACTCTTCTTGCCAGGTAATAATTTCAGGGGCGGATAGCTTTTCTTCTACTTACGCGATGGTTGGTATTTTTTTCTCTGATAGGCCTGTAGACAGTTTGCTTTTCAAGCTGTTTCAACTCAACCACCCGCTGCATTTCATAATCTCCTCTTAAATGAGATCGAACACAAACTCTGTTGCCCCCTCAGTTAACAGAATTTATCAGGAGTAATTGCAAATGTTTTACTATGTTTTACCCTTGTTGTCTAACTCCGACCTCTCCAAATGTGCTTATGATCCGGCTCCATGTTGACTCATGATTTCCATACAGATAAAAAAGTGCACACAAGCCCAATTTCTTCACTGGCTAACACAATGCCTGAAAGTGCACAGTGGCCCACTGAGTTTGTTACATGGCATTAAGTTTAATTTGTCTTTGGTGGAATTGGTTTGTGACTACAAGTGGGCCAGGGGGTGACACTCCACTGCCAATCTGGCTGGAAAGGGACAGAGCGGAGACAGAGGAACACTGGGGGGAAGAGAACAACCGTGATATCACAGACAGGATGGGTAAACAATCAGAGTCCTGCGTGTTCAAGATGGTGCCTACTTGAATATAAACAATCATGACTTCTCATGCCACAGCGAGGTAAATTACTGCACAGATGGAAAAGGTTGAGATGAGGGAAAGGGAGAGTAAGGTAGACAGATCAGCCTGATTACAGAGTGTGATCCACATTCACCTAAAAAAGGAAACAAAAAACAAACAGAAAGAAAAAACAGAATGACACGTAAGGGGAGTTGTCAAAGCTGGGACACTCACATTTAAAACGTTATGCCTTTTGTAACTGTTTGTCTTTGTAGATTTTGATTTATGCTGTTTTTGCACAATATGCACTGATAAAACTAATAGGCTTCGGTGGTTCTAAGACAGCTAACTTAGCAATGTGCTAATATGGCTTCTTCTTGTATGATTTGGTTGTACTGAATATATCATTACTGAAGTAACTCCAGCTTTGCACAAGAGGTCTACTGTAAGTACCATACCATTTGGCATTTTAAGTATCTTCGTTCATTAACAATATGATATTTCTATCTGCAAAAAAGCACAATGAGGCACTCCTTTTTATATTTTATATTTTATATTTTTATATTTATAGTTTTGTTGACCTCTCACATTGTGCATCAATTCCATTTCAGTCATTTTATTGTATGTCCAGCAGTAACAGCAGTTTACAGATTGCGGGGGATAAATAGTGGATGAGTCTTTAAGATAGTCAGTGTGACCAATAATAATAAGTGACACAGAGAACAATAACAAAAAAACTAAAGTGCAAGCGATATTTCAATCTGCTCCGTCTGCATGCGGTCTCTCTCTCATCGCCGCGCTGTTTTACACAAACACAGCATGCAACGCAAATAGCAAATCTTTACAAACAAGCTGAAAACGAAAGCTGTCGGTTTGTAGTCTAACCTGTAATCTTAGTTTGCCTCGAATCTTGAAATTTTGACAAATTCTTGAAAACTAAGCTGCCGGCATTAACAACCATCCTCTCCGCTGCAGCGGTAAATCCACATGGCTAATTAATATGCACCTGCACGACCTCATCGTCATGTTTGTGTTCCTTCTTTATAAACTTCACTCTGTATTTAGATGTCAGGAATATGATTTATTTTATTGACAGTAGGTCAGGGAAATGTCCAGGCCCCAGACACTGGATTTCTGAAAATATGTTCCCCTGCATGAACAATATAGTTGAATAGCCCGGCTGTAGGCTCATGCAGTCCCATCCACCTGGGCTAAGCTGTGAACATGCCTTTTGCATATTCAGTGAAAAGAGCCAATACCCCTCCCACCGCTAACTTTTGGTCACAAAACAACAGGCACACATTTTTTTAGATTGCAAATTAGTTGTATAAAAACAATGGAGCAGATGAAAGTGTTTGTGCTTGTTACATACCTTAGACTTCACACAATCACCTCAAGTGTCTAAAACTACTTTTTACATCTTGTTTATTTACCAGTTATTTAAAAAAGGAAGTACAATCATGAAATGCATTCTACTTAGATCTTATTGTAGACTTGTGCTGAACAGAAAAAACGTAATGGTACTTCGGAAATACTCTTTAGATTTGTACAGTATCAGAGTATGCCAAAATGATATGTGTGTCTGAAAACACCCTCAGACCCCCGAGAGATTTTCCCTGCACCACTGCTGCATGCAAGGCACATAAACTGTCCATTGCACTTTTTTCAGTCTCCCTTCAGGATGCACATATTGGGACACTTGGCCTTTTCTTTTTACCTTTTATTTTATTTATTTTCCGTTTCTTGTCCTCCCACCCTATACTTTTCTGTGGTCTTCACTGTCTTTCCCTCCCTGTCATCTCCCTTGAACCTAAAGTCAGTATCTTCCCCTCTTTTTTCTCTTATCATTGTCTTGCTACAGTATCCACAGCATACATCATTTACATTTATCTGTATTTCATTGCCCGTATGGATGTTTGTCTCTTTTTCAGTTTACCATCTCTATCAGTTTTTAAATCTGCTCTTTTTTAAAGTAAGTAAAATACCTTTTTTTTTTATCCTGAATTATGTCTTTCTTAAACAAGAAGAATGGCAAAAAAATAACGTTCTAAGCTCCTGGTAATGAATCCGCTCATCTAACAAGCATGCATGCTATTTTTGAACAGCTTTATTTTTATTTTCTATAAGTGATACTTTCTTTTCTCTGTCTTCTTGAAGCCTCCTCTGAAGAAGATGAATGGTGAAATGATCATTTAAAATTTGACGTGTTAAATCGAGAGAACAAAGCATACGTATACTGTTTTGGGCAGGAGAAATTATAGATAAAGCACATGGCTGTGTTTTATTTACTGTACAATCCAGAAGCCTTGAGGGTGGAGATTTTCTCTGAATTGCAGCATTTGCAGATTGTTTCCTTCTTTGTCCTTGCCTTTTGACCATGTTTTATTAAACACACACTATACTGTTGAAACACTGCAGACAAAATCTAAAGCTGTACCGTGATACATGTGCAGAGAATGGAACAACTCTGCTGTAAGTGTGATCCATTATTTTAATGTTGTTTTTGGCTTGTTGTTTGCCTTTGGTCGGATCTTTTACCGTATAAACAGACAGAAAACTCACAAACTCAGAGGATGCCTGGAGCTGCTGTGAAGGCACACTCAGACTTAGCCATGCTAAGCTTTCAGTTTTTCTTTGGTGTTGCACTGCTATTGCACTTTTGCTTCACCCGCACAAGCAAGCAAATGTAAACTACAGTATATCCGTAGCACTTCAGAGTAAAGGCATGGCCATGGGATGTTTGAATTTGCTTTTACTGTATCCTAAAACATTCACTCAGCTGACAATAAAATCCACAGTAGGCAGACAGACCACTGAACAAGGGATTCCAGTAGGTATTTCATCATCACCACATTCTGTCCAGACCTTTGACCCAAGTTTCTCATTGCTATATGAGGGCTGACAGATGTCAAGTCCATGGATAAATGTTTCACTGCAATCTAAAGTACAGGTCCAGCCGTGGTTGGAGACTGTTAAGTAGGGAAGCCGGCGATTTTAAAGACTAGACAGATTACTTTGACTGTGCGGATTTGCATTAAGGTGTTTCTGCTCTGCTGGCCTTTTTTTTTTTTTTTTCCACCTTTCCAACTCTCTTCCAGTCCATCTCTGGCTGAGGTAAAGCAGCTTATTAACCTTTCTGAGGCCACAGGCATCCCCAGGATGGAGAGACACCACAGATGTAGTGTGTAAGACAAATTAACCTTAGAGAATTGATACGCCTTGGTTTTCATTTTAATCACAGTAAGCAGTGAAACGCACTGGATATTTCATGTCTGATGCGAATGTGAAGAACATATTACACTTTTTATTAAAGTTCAGCCGTACTGAAATGGAGATTTTAGCTGGAAGACTGGCAATGTGGATGTGTCTTCCCTTGTGGCTACAATGTCAATCCGCACCACATCTTGTACTCTAACTGTGATTTGCATTATCATTTATTTCTTATTCATATTTAAGAAACCCAGTTAAACTTACTGTTAGCGATGTTTGTTTTGCTGTTTCTCTGTTATCAGTCTTTTTTTGCGCTATACATTGCATCACTGAGATACACCACATCCATGTGTTTAAAAATAAATTACAATATTGCACAGCATTAACCATTGTGTTACGTTTTAGCAAACATAACTGACTATGCAATTGTACACGCGTTCACCCTCATTTCAATACTGATTTGTGCATATGGCCAGGTATTTCACTTTCATGTATTCCCTTCTATCACCAGTTACCTGACCCAATTGATCTGGGGCAAATTCTTCCAAGGAAATGGTATACCTTTTACAAATCTGCTACAGGTGTATCTATATGACATATGATGCAATTAGAGGTCCAGCAGTGAGGGTGAAAGCCAGGTGCATAAGGGTCACCTTGTAGCCCATTACTCTGCCCCCTGACATTGGTGGTCCAACCTCCAGGAGGGTGCTTCCAGGACAAAAAAAACAAGCAGCTCACAATACTCGCCTTCTGTGCTCCTTAAAGTAGTTTAAAATAAGTGAGACAAATAAAGAGTAGCATTGGTTTACTTTTTGTTAATGTTTTCTTAACTTTCCCTTTTAATGGATGCAGAAGGCAGCAGACTGTAATGAGCACTGGTAACAGGCCGACAAGAGGACCAGTGGAAATACTTTGGGGTTAATTGTTTGTGTGACACGGTTGCTGCTTGCTTTACTTCACTGACATTAGGCAAAGCTAGCACAGTGGTGGAAGCAAAGGCGTGTGCTAGGATGTGATGAGCTAGCGGTGTAGTGGATGACTAAGCAAGGCACGGTGGCCACTCGGGCCTATGAATCCCTCTCTACATCTGAGGCTGGGTTTGTTCATTAAAGGTGTGGGAGACGGTTTGACCTTAGGCAAGTCTCACATGACCCCAATCTCTCTAAATGCTTCATTAGCTTTGCTTTTCCCATACTGGACTGCCTCACTTAATCTGCGCTTCTACTCGCTCCACCTAAGTTGTGTACATAGTGTGTTTGTGTTGTGTGTGTGCTGGTGCATGTATGTATTTGTATGTGTGTTAATGAGAGCTCCTGGTGGTGTGTAATTAACACAACAGCAAATGTCCCCAAAGGGTAAGATTAACGTTGAACACATTAGACACAATGGAGCCCGGGAGAGACTTTTTTTTTGGCAATTAAATGTTTTGTGTGTGTGTGTCTGGGTAAGTCAGACCATAACTCATGTTTGCATAACTGTAATGCTGCCACTTCTGTCTCTCAGATACACACACACACACACACACACACACACACACACACACACACACACACACACACACACACACAAAAACACATGCAGAGACAAAGCCAGCAGTCCCTCTGGATTTGCGGGCTCCTCACATGCAGGCTGGCAGTGATTCTGTCTGCCTTCCTCTCCCGGCCGCCTCCTCCACACAACCTGGTCCAACAAAGATAAACACATGCTGGGTAGATTATTAGAGAAGTACCAAGGGCCCCACAGAAGAGCAACCAGTGCACCATTGTGCTCCGAACGTGGTGGTACCTTGTAGAATCCGATGCAGTCACCCCCAGGGTGTTCTGATACATACTTAGACACAGGTGGGCGCTGATACCAGCATGAGAGCTACAACAGACTCCAATGACATTTCATTGTCAAAAGAAACTTCTGGCACATTGTTTTCACAAATGCATTGCTGGTGGTTTAGACGGTCTGGCAGCTTGTAAGGTAGGAATGGAAAAATGACAGTTGTTTACAGATGTATTATACAGATAAGGTATGCAGTATACACAATATTATTTTCTTAATCTTGTGCTGACAGAACACACCTTTGACTGGTCAGGGATTTCTGTGGTGTTGAGTGATGTAGGTTTATATTTTAGACATCAACTGTACAATGTACTGAGTGACACAGGTAATGTGTGAATGGACTTCACTGGCTGAGCATCGACCTCTGCCTTAGTGACTCTGTTGGACCAAAAAGCTTCTACAACATAAATACACCTATATGCATCTATCAAATCTGTTGCCAAAGCAACACATTATTACTAGAAGAATATCTTATATTTTAACAACGTGTGATTCCAAGGGTTGTAGCATGCTTTCTTGTGTACGTTTATGTACTATATGGTATAGGTGTTTCAGGTTGGCTTTCATGTCCAGGAAACAGTTGAGGTAATGATAAAAGATAATCTTGTTGAGTTTACACCGTGCTGTGTGACAGTGTGTTACTGTTGTTCCTAAGTGACACATTCAAATGATATATACATAACTGCTTTTCATAAAGCAAGGCAAGCACTCATGTAGGGATTTCATTCTTTCTTCTTTTTTACTATATGATGATGTACTACACATACATGTATTTTGTTTGCAGATTTCTCTCTTTGTGTTATTAGTAACTAGTTATGTTTTGTATATTGATCCTTTTTTAGTAGAAGTATTCATTCTAAATATTATTTTCTTAATTATGTATATGTTTTGGCAACATGTTTTTGATCCAAACATCATGCCACTAAGGCTTTATTGAATTGAGTAAAGATAGAGAATATGTGAGAGCAAAGGAGGATGCGTGAAAGCACAAGAAAAGAAAAAATATATATATCGGGGTGAGAAGAGAGACATCGATGGTTCACACAAAAAAAGAGATGTTTTAAGAAGTAGTATTATTTGAGATGAAGGGAGTGATAGAGGGAGAAGGATGTGATAAGTACACCGGCGGAGGCTGTTATTGCTGCTAAGGAAAATGATAACAATTCTCAGTAGAGGATTTGTGCATACAGCACCACACTTCTTTCAACTTTATTGGATCAGGAGTACGCTGCGAGATTTCAAAATGATCTTCCTTTACTGGCAACAAGATATTACTCTTATTGCACTGGTATTTTGTTGGTTTTGTTGAGATTTGCCTGGGAAAAACAGTTGGCTTTTTATATTAACCAAATTTTAATTGACAGTGGGTTCAGAAGTCCTGTATGGACACTTGCACTCTTGACAATGTTGTAATTAAGAAAAACATGCCATCAAAGCAAAAACAATCAACATTGGTTCACAGGTGTCTGAGTTTTTCTCGACTGAATGTGGCTTGATGTCAGCGTCCTCCAGCATAAATTAAATAAGCCCCAATTCATGTGACACATTCTTTCACTTTGCAAGCAGAATAAAAATACAATTCAAGGTCTCTAAAGTGGTTAATTGCTGATCATAGCTGTCAGGTCAAGGGTATATTGCTACTTTCCAACAATCATCACTGAACAAGCTGCCTCTTGCTCTCTAGTGCTACACCAAGTGAAGGTGTTAGCAAATGATGACAAAAATAATGGCAAATCAGAGGTCAAGTCATTTTTTTCCTGCATTTTTTGAGAAACAGCCAAGAAACACAAATAATTTATGGAGATAATTTATGAAAACATTAGCAGTATTTGCCTTGGCAAAGTGAGCACATTTGGTAGTATTCATTTAATTACTAATACACAACCATAAAACTATAGCCAGTAAAATGGCTCAGTGGGACTCACTAAAACTTCCCTTGGTGAGCATTTAAATAGCCAGAAAAGATCAAATAATAATCAAATTAAACTCAACAATTTTCTGCATTGTTATTGACTTATTGATTGAATGTGTTCTGAGAAACAGCAAGTTTCCCACTAAATTTTCTTCTAATTGTTCTTAAGAATATTTCATCTTGAAATACTAATTAGATGAACTGAATAAATCTTTTCCAAATTGATTTACTCTTAAGTACATAAGAAAATGTAGACCACAACAAAGCTTTAGATTCTATTATAATCTTTGGCTCTGGTGATGATATATATTATTGTATCCCTCTTTCCCCATCCACTTTAAGTTAAGCATGTTAGCCATGCATGCCATAGTCTTGGTTTTGCTTGTAAGAATATTTTATTCACACGTTACCTGTCATCCTTCCACATGAGGTGCCGTTATCAAAGAGTTGTTCTGCCAGTAGGGGGCACTGTGATACAGGCCAACATCTGAAGCCTCTCTGAGGTTTGAATCTGTGGAAAGTGGAGGGAAGTACACTGCCTCATTGGGGTTTTGGAAATCATAGACATACCTAATACAAGCCAACACAACATTTTCACATCAAAATGTCATCATATAACACAGTGAGGGGTTTCTGTATGTTGTGACAGGGACCAATCTGGATGTTTCAGCTGTGCCGACCCAGATTCGATGTGAACTTGTTTTCTGAACAAGTGCCAAAATATTAACTTTCACATGTTTCATTTCCCAGAGTAATACGTATATTTCAATGCTGCGGCCAATCTGTTTTTTTTTCAGGTAATGGTTTGTGTGAACCTGTTCTCTCAGGAGCTTGTGTCCTCAAGACCATGACTTTAGTGTTGGATGTCATTGAGAAGATTAAATGTGTTTGGCAAAGGAATGTTCACCGCTTTGCTTTATGTGTGGCGACAGCTTAGAAAAACATTTAGCTGAAGGAAAGGCCAAACTGTTAAAAATGTAGTGTTTGTATCTTGAAATGTTGAAAGGTTATGTAATACATAGAGCTAGTTTAAGAAAACAATGTTGTCAGGAACACAGGAACGCCCTTTTAAGACTTTATAAGATTTATTATTTTGGGAAAAGAAATATATTTTTAACAGGTTTGTTGTAAGAATGATTTTTTTTTTGTATGTCTTACTGATGCTTAATGTTGGAATATAGGTAGCTATTATACAGACTGTGAACTGTGCATTGATTGTGTCTTTTGAAATATATTGGCTACCTGCATAGAGCCTATGGTTTGTGCAACTGAACAGTAATCCCATGGAAAGATAGTCCTTGAATATTTCATAACAAGTCAAGTGAAAATATGTTCATAGGAACAGGTTCATTAACAATTGATACCATTCAAAACAATTCAACAGGACAATGCCTTGTTAATATCAATGCGTCATATCAGCAATCTTCAATCAGCCTTTTTAGACTTTTGTAATCTGACATTACAGAGCATTAGATCTATATTTTTATATTACTGATCCTATGCCCTTTTAATAATAATCAAAGCCCGTTACACTGATTATTCTGTTATGTGCAATAGGCAACATCTATGCTATTTGATTATTGTCTTCACACACTCTGACCTCGCCTGATGGCTGCTACTCATTTAACCTATCCTGACACATGGTCCTTACAGTCAGGCATGCACATAACAAGTCTACACACATGCAATTGTTCTCATTTATCAAACATGCATGAGATCTTATGAAAATCAAATGGTTATTTTACGGTGTTGTTATTTGGTAGTGTTGAGTTGTTTCTTTACGGAATTGTGACACTTAACGATACAATTACACATACATACATTTTACAGTTGAGCAATCAATTTGTCTGGTGGACAAATTATGTAATGGAGACGCTGTTTCTAAATGACCTCAAACCTAGTTTTCCATTTCTGTACTGCAAATTCTTGTAATTTGTCGGCTGGCATGCACACTGATACCGACATAGCTGCAGTAAGCTAATATTGGCCGATTGATTTGTATAGCTCTACTGGAATCAACACAAAAAAAGTGTGTAGGGAAGTTGCAATAACTTATAAACAATAACAACAAAAACAATAAAATAGAGACTTGTGGCTATGTGGACATTGAACTTGAACATGGACTTGAACTTTGGCTTTCATACGTATGTTTAAGATCTTTTGAAAACCGAGACATTGCTAGTGAAAAATCCAGCTGCCGAGTTATCGGTGCAATTTGTATGTGCCACCTGCTTTGGTCTGAATGTCTGCTGCCTTTTTTGTTACATTAACGTCTTTCATTGGTTTGTCACATTGCATAAATTAAAGAGAAAAAATTAAAAATCTTAGTAATAATTTCATTAAGCCAATAGATGCTCAGATATTTTCTCGTGGATGGATGCAAAGTGCATGGCTTCTGTTCATTGAGCATCCTGACTTGAAGGAGTTTAAAAAATCACACCTCTGAACTGCAGTGTGCCGAGTGAAATGATCCATCTATGGTGTACCTTGCTTTTCACAAATGTGTGCTAAGATTAGAGATGGATATTGTTTTAACTTGTTTTATACTAGTGCTGATGAGTTCCTACGTTTTAGTTACAATACCAAAATTCACCAAATGTTCAGAGGTTTGATACCCAGCCCGAGCTATGAGAGGTTCCCTCTCTGCAACCCTGAACATAAGTGAGAATAAGTGGATGGATGAATGAATTTCAGTGTGCACTGTGTATACATACAGAAGAAAATAAACCCAATATATCTACGATATCTACCCATTAGGCAAGGCAAGGCAGCTTTATTTATATAGCACATTTCAGGCAATTCAAAACAAGAAAGAGCAGTTAAAACAATTAAAAACATTCATTAAATAGTATGTAAAAACAGCTCAAATAGAATAAGAGAATAAAGGTTATAGTGCAGTGTAAGAAATGAAAAATTACTTGATTTAAAAGGCAGCATTAAAAAGAAGAGCCTTCAGCCTTGATTTAAAAGAACTAAGAGTTGCAATGCACCTGCAGTTTCCTGGGAGCCTATCAATCTCTACTTATTAACCTATGGATCTAGTAAGAACCATGCTCTAAGACATTGTATATCCCTGATTTTATATTATAAATTATTATTATTATAACGTGATCACAATAGCTCTAATTTTTTGCTCTTAACTACAAGTGTTTTTTTTATTTTCCTAAAACCTTGTCTCTCCTAACCTGTTACCATTGACACAGTACCCTGGGAAAGACAAACTCCAAAGGTGTGGATCATTTTACAATATGGTTACCAAAGCTTCTGGGGGGATTTCCAATTAAGATGCAATCTGTTATCTGTTCAGACGACTAATAAGCACAACAAAGCCATGGAGGGGACCCCCTGGAATTCATATCAGACCACTTGAAATAACCATCGAGCCCCCCTATCTGATGCACTGCCAATACCTGCTCACTTTCCCAATTAAAACCCCGGGCAGGTTGTTCTCCTGTTAATAAGGAATGTATTAGGAGTACTGCCATTGTGACATATAATGGGTAGACGCCAGCTAACTGTGTGGGCTCAGAGCATTTCATGTTGTTTGTGGGCTTCTTTTTTTATCTTAAATCACTGTGTGTGTGTGTGTGTGTGTGTGTGTGTGTGTGTGTGTGTGTGTGTCTGTGTGTGTGTGCGTGCGTGCGTGCGTCCTCCTTATAAGCGTGTGCACAAACACAACTGCATGCTATGAGAGGGGATTGTGGGTCAGTGCTGTTGTGTTCTTCTGTGATAATTAGGACTGTGCTGTGCCCAATCAGATGCAGAGACCGCCAGTGACAGCGCAGCATTGATGACCTTCATTTTATGATAAAGCCTATTACAAAATGAAAAGAAGAAAGAAAAAGGTGAAATAAGATGGAAATTAGTTGTAAAGGGACAAGGATTTTATCAATTGTGAGACTGTAGGTGACCAAAACCTTCAAACACATATTGAAACTAAGCATTACTTTTGCTGTTGCATTGATTTGGTGTGTGTGTGTGTGTGTGTGTGTGTGTGTGCATGTGGGTGAGTGGAAGCAATCCAGTTGCCTAGTAATATGTTCTATCTTTTTCAAACTTAAACGTTTAATTTGAGTTGGAGCTGTGTCAGAGTGGTGTCAATGACTTCTATTATAATTTTTGAGACTGAAAAAATGTTGTTCTGCTATTTGATTTTAATATATTGAGACATGCACCAAATGCTTTGTCCTAATAAGGTACGCCTAAAAGTTACAGTGTATCAAATAATGCAACACTGTAAACGGCAGCCTTGAAAAATGACATTATCCAGTTGTCGCTTTTATTGAGTTCATCTCCTCCGCATGAACAGTTGTGGTTGCCTGTGTGTGTTCCTGAGCATGGCATGTGTGTGGATTTCTTCTTCACCAGGGGAACTTGCTGGCTCGACAAGGGAAGATATGAGAATTTCTGGCTCCGTTGAAGGTTGATAGGCCCATATACACACATCCCCACAGAGATTAAGCCACATGGGCAAGCCTCTCCTCAGGGCAAATGGCACCAGGTGGAAAATATGTCTCTTCCATAACTATGTCTTCTGTCTCTCCTTCTGATACAGAACCAACATGCACAAAGGCATAACCACTCATTAGGGTAAACACACATATGATTGTATAAACACATATACACACACGCACTTAGACAAGTTTGGATCCAGATTTTTTAGTTCCAAGGCAGAGAGAGAGAGGCTAAAGTAGATGCTGTAGTTTAATTAGGCTCTGCCAGCACCAACTGAGAATTGCTCCTAAATTTGACACTGTTTTTCAAATGTCACCAGGAAGTGCTTTACTTCGAATGAAATGTGAGACATTATTCAGATTGTGTCACATTCATGCTGTTTTATTTTTTTTTCCTTTGGTTTCTTTGGAACAGCACTGCAATTAATGATCTTTTAATAATCATGTGGCACATGATGGATACAGTATGATGCTATTTTAGAAACTCTTCAGAATGACCTGTCATAAATAATCTACAAATACACAGTCAGCAAATGTGACCAAATGAAAACAAAATGGCTGATAGCCACTGATGGACAACCAAAATGATATACAGAGAATTTGTCATTATTTTTGTACACGTGTATCACAGAGCTGCCAACCTGTGTGCCTTTATTAATAGCAGCTGTGTGCTGTGACAGCATAATATTCTGATACAAGTAAAGTGCAAAAGAGCCAGGTTGTTGTCACACTTCATCAAGATAAATTGAAAAATTGTTTTGTTATTTGTTAAAGCAAAATAAATGTAGTTGTTTGAGCTTCACGTCAGTGGCTATTTGTGTTTTGCTACCTACTGTATTTTCTCCACAGCAGATTTCTTAAATATATCAACACAGATCCCAATTGCCATTACCCTTGGTCATTTTAAACATTAAAAAGATGCCCCTGTAACAAAGCTCAAATTACTCATTAATCAAATAACTGGGGTACCGTCCCTGCTTATGTTGTTGTTGTTGTTTTGTTATTTTAAGAAATATTCTAAATGGTAGTCAAACTAGGTCTAAAACCTAATTTTTGGGTTCTTAGGTGATTATTGAAAACATTCACACATGTAGGACCCCATTCTGTTTCCGTACCAACATGAAGGCATACAGTTGTAGTCAAGTGCCTCTGTTTTGACTGAGAAACCAAACCTAAGCAAAGAAAAAGGGGTTGCAGGTGCTGGCCGACAGCGGGCAACACTGGAAGCTGGGACTTTTGTATCCTGAGCCCAGGTGTCCCAGATCTGGCTGGTCACGGCATTCAGTCTCCTCTGGCACCTTAAGGGCAACATAGGTAGACACAGTAACAGACTTAGCGCACACACACACACACACACACACACACACACACACACACACACACACACACACACACACACACACAGACTAAGCAGGGGTCGTCACAACATACAATACAACACATTACACCACAGCCTGTTACTGTCTCTGTGTACGCTTTTGTGTTTTCATGCTCTTCCTACGTCTCCAATTCACTCACTGTTTGAATTCCCCAATGCCGAGTGAGATTGGACAGTTGTATCAGTTGGACAGCCCTCTGTCTGTACCTTCAACCCTCATCTCTGAACACAGAAGTCTCCACTGTGATCACTAGAGTCCACCGAGGATAATTGATCAACTTTTATGGTGCTCTCTACCAGATATAATCCTCCAGCAGTGCTGAAAATGGTTTGATTTTTGACTAGGGGCATCATCCTACTGTGTGATCCTGTGTATAAACCTCCTATACAGTAGTGCTATCATGTCTACCTCTGATATAGACTCTTACAAGTGAAATGCTTTTTGCTAAATCAGTTTCTACAAAGGTGATTTACTTGAAAAATATCTTATGTCTTTTTGCAGAATCATTAAGTTAGATATCTTA